>NC_134414.1:2654013-2836513 GCF_030867145.1 Opisthocomus hoazin | reverse complement strand
CTCTAACCCTAACCCCTAACCCAAAACCCTAACCCTAACAACCCTAACAACCCTAACCCTAACTCTAACCGTAACCCGCACCCTCACCCCTCATCCGCACCCTCACCCTCACCCCCTAACCCTCATCCTAACCCCTCACCCTAACCCCCTAACCCTAACCCCACCTCCAACCCCAAGCCCTAAATCTAAATTTAACACTTAAACCTCAACCCAACCCTAAATCTAAAGCTCACTGCAACTCTAACCCTAAAGCTAAACCTAAACCTAATGCCTCAACTTAACTCTAACCCCTAAGCCTAAACCTAACCCTAAAGGTAAACCTAAACCTAAACCCAAAACCTAACCGTAACGCTAAACCTAAATCTAAATCGCATTCTATGGAGGACTTCCGGGTCATAGAGTTCAGTTCCAGAACCATAGAGATGCATTTCCCCTTCTCTGGAAGACTTCCGAACCGGAGAGTTTCTCTCCGGAACCATAGAGATGGAGTTACATTGCTGTGGAGGACTTTCAGATCATAGAGTTGACGGCCGGAACCATAGAGATGCAGTTCCGGTGCTTCGGGGGACTTTCGGACCATAGAGTTGACGGTCGGAACCATAGATACGGAGTTCCGGTGCTTTGGAGGACTTCCGGACCATAGAGTTTCTCTCCGGAACCATAGAGATGGAGTTCCGGTGCTTTGGACGACTTTTGGACCATAGAGTTTCTCTCCGGAACCATAGAGATGCAGTTCCGGTGCTTCGGGGGACTTTAGGACCATAGAATTGATGGCCGGAACCATAGAGATGCAGTTCTGGTGCTCTGGAGGACTTCCGTACTATAGAGTTTCTCTCCGGAACCATAGAGATGAAGTTCCAGTGCTTTGGACGACTTTTGGACCATAGAGTTTCTCTCCGGAACCATAGAGATGCAGTTCCGGTGCTTCGGGGGACTTTCGGACCATAGAGTTGACGGTCGGAACCATAGATACGGAGTTCCGGTGCTTTGGAGGACTTCCGTACCATAGAGTTTCTCTCCGGAACCATAGAGATGAAGTTCCAGTGCTTTGGAGGACTTTTGGACCATAGAGTTTCTCTCTGGAACCATAGAGATGCAGTTCCGGTGCTCTGGAGGACTTCCGGACCATAGAGTTTCTCTCCGGAACCATAGATACGAAGTTCCGGGGCTTTGGAGGACTTCCGGACCATAGAGTTGACGGCCGGAACCATAGATACGGAGTTCCGGTGCTTTGGAGGACTTCCGTACCATAGAGTTTCTCTCTGGAACCATAGAGATGCAGTTCCGGTGCTCTGGAGAACTTCCGGACCATAGATTTTCTCTCCGGAACCATAGAGATGCAGTTCCGGTACTGTGGAGGACTTCCGGACCATAGAGTTTCTCTCCGGAACCATAGAGACGGAGTTCCGGTGCTTTGGGGGACTTCAGGACCATAGAATTGACGGCCGGAACCATAGAGTTGCAGTTCCGGTGCTTTGGAGGACTTCCGGACCATAGAGTTTCTCTCCGGAACCATAGAGATGCAGTTCCGGTGCTTTGGAGGACTGCCGGACCATAGGGTTTTTCTCCGGAACCATAGAGATGCAGTTCCGGTGCTCTGGAGGATTTCCGGACCATACAGTTTCTCTCCGGAACCATAGATATGGAGTTCCGGGGCTTTGGAGGACTTCCGGACCATAGAGTTGACGGCCGGAACCATAGAGTTGCAGTTCCGGTGCTTTGGAGGAGTTCCAGACCATAGAGTTTCTCTCCGGAACCATAGAGATGCAGTTCCGGTGCTTTGGAGGACTTCCGGACCATAGAGTTTCTCTCTGGAACCATAGAGATGAAGTTCCTGTGCTTTGGAGGACTTTCGGAGCATGGAGTTGACGGCTGGAACCATGGAGATGCAGTTCCGGTGCTTTGGGGGACTTTCGGACCATAGAGCTTCTCTCCGGAACCATAGAGATGCAGTTCCGGTCCTTTGGAGGACTTCCGTACCATAGAGTTTCTCTCCGGAACCATAGATATGGAGTTCCGTGGCTCTGGAGGACTTCCGGACCATAGAGTTGACGGCCAGAACCATAGAGATGAAGTTCCGGTACTGTGGAGGACTTCCGGACCATAGAGTTTCTCTCCGGAACCATAGATATGGAGTTCCAGGGCTTTGGAGGACTTCCGGACCATAGAGTTGACGGCCGGAACCATAGAGTTGCAGTTCCGGTGCTTTGGAGGACTTCCGGACCATAGAGTTTCTCTCCGGAACCATAGAGATGCAGTTCCGGTGCTTTGGAGGACTTCCAGACCATAGATTTTCTCTCTGGAACCATAGAGATGAAGTTCCGGTACTGTGGAGGACTTCCGTACCATAGAGTTTCTCTCCGGAACCATAGAGATGGAGTTCCGGTGCTTTGGACGACTTCCGGACCATAGAGTTGACGGCCGGAACCATAGAGTTGCAGTTCCGGTGCTTTGGAGGACTTCCGGACCATAGAGTTTCTCTCCGGAACCATAGAGATGCAGTTCCGGTGCTTTGGAGGACTGCCGGACCATAGAGTTTCTCTCTGGAACCATAGAGATGCAGTTCCGGTACTGTGGAGGACTTCCGGACCATAGAGTTTCTCTCCGTAAGCATAGAGATGCAGTTCCGGTGCTTTGGAGGACTGCCGGACCATAGAGTTTCTCTCCGGAACCATAGAGATGCAGTTCCGGGGCTTTGGAGGACTTTCGGACCATAGAGTTTCTCTCCGGAACCATAGAGATGAAGTTCCGGTACTGTGGAGGACTTCCGGACCATAGAGTTTCTCTCCGGAACCATAGATACGGAGTTCCGGGGCTTTGGAGGACTTCCGGACCATAGACATTCTCTCCGGAACCATAGAGTTGCAGTTCCGGTGCTTTGGAGGACTTCCGGACCATAGAGTTTCTCTCTGGAACCATAGAGATGCAGTTCCGGTGCTGTGGAGGACTTCCGGACCATAGAGTTTCTCTCCGGAACCATAGAGATGCAGTACCGGTGCTTTGGAGGACTTCCGGACCATAGAGTTTCTCTCCATAACCATAGAGATGAAGCTCCGGAACTGCATCTCTATGGTTCCAGAGAGACACTCTATGGTCCTGAAGTCCTCCAGGGCACCGGAACTGCATCTCTATGGTTCCGGAGAGCAACTCTATGGTACAGAAGTCCTCCAAAGCACAGGAACTTCATCTCTGTGGTTCCGGAGAGAAGCTCTATGGTCCGAAAGTCCTCCAAAGGACCGGTACTGCATCTCTATGGTTCCGGCCGTCAACTCCATGGTCCGGAAGTCCCCCAAAGCACCGGAACTGCATCTCTATGGTTCCGGCCGTCAACTCCATGGTCCAAAAGTCCTCCACAGCACTGGAACTGCATCTCTATGGTTCCAGAGAGAAACTCTATGGTCTGAAAGTCCTCCACAGCAACGTAACTCCATCTCTATGGTTCCGGAGAGAAACTCTATGGTACCAAAGTCCTCCAAAGCACCCGAACTCCGTCTCTATGGTTCAGACCGTCAACTCTATGGTCCGAAAGTCCTCCAAAGGACCGGAACTGCATCTCTATGGTTCCGGCCGTCAACTCTATGGTCCGGAAGTCCCCCAAAGCACCGGAACTGCATCTCTATGGTTCCAGCCGTCAACTCTATGGTCCGAAAGTCCTCCAAAGCACCGGAACTGCATCTCTATGGTTCCAGCCGTCAACTCTATGGTCCGAAAGTCCTCCACAGCAATGTAACTGCATCTCTATGGTTCCGGAGAGAAACTCTATGGTCCAAAAGTCCTCGAAAGCACCGGAACTCCGTCTCTATGGTTCAGACCATCAACTCTATGGTCCGAAAGTCCTCCAAAGCACCAGAACTGCATCTCTATGGTTCCGGCTGTGAACTCTATGGTCCGGAAGTCCTCCACAGCACTGGAAGTCCATCTCTATGGTTCCGGTCCTCAACTCTATGGTCCGAAAGTCCTCCAAAGCACCGGAACTCCATCTTTATGGTTCCGGAGAGAAACTCTATGGTCCGGAAATCCTCCACAGCACCAGAACTGCATCTCTATGGTTCCGGAGAGAAACTCTATGGTCTGGAAATCCTCCAGGGCATTGGAACTGCATCTCTATGGTTTTGGCCGTCAACTCTACGGTCCGGAAGTCCTCCACAGCACCGGAACTCCATCTCTATGGTTCCGGCCGTCAACTCTATGGTCTTGAAAAAACCCATACAACTTCCACCCAAAAGGGCCATGCTAATCAACACAGGACCACCCCGTGCTGGGACTGTTCCATCCCTACTAGAATTGCTACACAAACACACAAAGCATCTCTACCTCAAACGCACACACTCTCTACAGACATGACCTCGGGACACCAGACTACCACACAGGGGACTGTTACTGCTACACTAAGATACACAGCCTGACAATAAACACAACAATGCTGAGGCTATGTGGCAGGGACCCTCTGGTGTGCCCTGCCTTGAGAGCACCTCGGCTTTGGCTAAAAGACAGGGGACTGAGTCACAGTCATCGATGGAGACTGAGTGCCACAAAAGCAATAGAACTAGGATGTCGCAGGAAATAAACCCCTGGGATAACTGTCAAGAACAGTCAGCAAGGAAACACCTGCTGGTAAAGCCCTAGCTGCAAAGCAGACTAGACTAGTGCACAAGTGATGCTGGATCGGTCTAGTGGCACTGCCCTATCACATCATTCAGTGAAACAAGATCTGCTCAACTGACACTGTGTCAATAACTCAACCCTGCATAGACACTACTGACAGCTGCTGCGATTGCAGTACGATGACAATATGCCTGATGCTCTACAAGCACCTTGGGCCGCTCTGTCACATGCAAAAACATAACACGAGCCTCCTTAACAGACACCACACCCAGAATATAAGGCAGCCCTCTGCAGCTTCCCTTTAAAACCAACAATAACAGTCAGATTCCTCTGTGACAATTAAGAATTCCAGAGCATCCTAATAACTGATGAGCACCAAAGCAACCGACTGCTGAGGCCCATCACACTGCACCTCAGACCTCGCCTCAACTGTTTCTGGAGGCTTGCTGCAAAGTGCCTGCAAAGTCAATAGGAAAGACATTGCTGAGTTACAGATTTATCTCATGCTACCTCTCAATCCAATTGCGATAAGCTTGACTCCATCTCACATGCGTAAACACCTCCGAGTCGCTTCCAGCCTCTACCCTGACGCTGCAATGCCATACCGTATGGACTTAAACACAGAACCGGAGAACACTGGCACCACCAGTGCCATACAATGCAACGCACTCTTACATCACCGACAAGACAAACCGCAACACAGGCCCATACAATGCTGAACCGTCTCAGAGAGCGTCCATACAGAGCACTGCAATGCAAGACTGACAGAGATATACAATGCACTTCAAAATCAAGTAAATACAGAGCTCCACGATACAAAACTCAACACGGCCCTCAATACAAGGCAAGACAGTCTCCAAGAACAGAGCATACAAGTACAGAGCACTGCAATGCCAGACCGATACAGAGACAAGCACTGCAATGCAAAATCAAGAACAGAGTGCTGCAGTAAAAAACACAATACGGCATCATACAAAGCAGGGCGCTCTCAGGTAACATTCGATACAAGCACACATTGATGCAATGCAAGACAAAACACCCTACAGAGCCATGCAATGCAAGAGAGTCCCAGGTATCGCTCGCTTCAAGCACAGAGCGCTGCAATCCAAGACCGGTACAGACACCAACAATGCAATGCTAGATCAAATACAGAGATCCACAAGAAAAAAAAATATACATGGCTATACAAGCCTACACATATTCAAATACAGAGCTCCACATTACAAAACACAATACGAGTTCATATAAGGCAAGACAGTCTCTGATAGCAGGCCATGCAAATAATGAGTGCTGCAGTGCAACACGCCCAAACATTGAATTAAAAATTCAAATATAGAGCACTACAACACAAACAACAATACAGAGCAATACAAGGCAATACAAATAAAAACACAGTGCTATGAGAAAAAAATACAGGGCTGTACAATTCAATAGAAATAGAGCACTGCAATACAACACACAATAAAGGACTATTCAGTGTGAGACACTCACATGGCAGGCGATACAAGGCACAATAATACAGTGCAAAAGAACACAAAACGCTGCAAAATAATGCAGTCGCAGATGGCGGTCAAAACCAATACGGAGTTTTGAGAAGCTGGGATTTAAGACCTAAGCCCATAACGAGGCAGAGATGAAATGCTGCAGGGCAACTCTATGGTAGCAGAACTGCCATGAGCAGGGCTTTCATTCTGGCCCAGACCACCTCCGCAAAGGGGACTCTCCAGAAAGACCTCTGATGAACACCACACCTAAAGCTCCAATCGCAAGATGAGGAACACGTGACAGGCTCTAGGCCTAAGCAGCAAAGCTTGAGACACCCAATGCACACCGACCAAAGTGCACAAGAGTGTAGAGAGCCCACAGGATGGAAGGTAGATACTTGGAGAAAGCATCACATACAAGACTAATCACACAACACAAGTGACACTGGGAAACACACACAGGCCAGAACACTCACACCCTAATGTTGCCTTTGTTGGCGTGGCGACCTGGTTCAGGAACGGCATGGCGACCAACCCCAGGCCGCTCGGGCCATCAGCTCGCAGACACCAATGTGGTGGACGGCAAATGGCGTTTATTGACGGGTAGCACAGTATTATATAGCTTAGGTTTACAGCGTCACTTCCGTCTGCTTACACCTATGGGCTAAACGCTACTGGTTATCAGGAGAGGAGGGGGGGCCTACCTTTCCGTACAGCACGACATCTTCCGACCGCCAGGCCCTAACTATCCACACCCTAAAGGACAGATGCCGAGACCTCTGTCCGCCCCAAAGTTATCAGACCCTAAATAGCTCCCTTCACAACTCCCCTCACCCACATCTTTTGCCCTGGACTTACCTTTGAGGGAAGGATGCAGAATCCATCCTCATTGAGCACATCATAAAATCGGATGCTCCTGCATTCCACGTGTTCTACTTCAGTATCTGCATAAAATATGTGAACAAACACACCTCACTAACATTACTGACTGGAAGCATCACATTAGCAAACACCACTCCCTTCCACAAGATACCCAGTTGCTGATACTTAACTTAGGAATTCCAGCAATATCGGTAGCATTTTGGAATGCCTTCTAGAATCCAACAAAAGCTTGCAATTAAAAACAAACCCCCCAAACAACCAAAACTTGAAGCCCCACACCTACAAGCCTGAACACTGTCAACATTCAGTCGTCTTTGCTACTGCTGATCATCCCCTCCCACATAGCTCTCATCATCACTTCAAAACACTGTTGAAATGACAGACCGCAATGCCTGCCAAGGAGCAACTCCATGCGAGCTCACTACCCAACTGCTGCCTGAACAGTCGAGGCCTATCAACAGACTAAGCATAGTCTCCTATCGCTATGCCACCTAAACCTCACTCTACACCCCTGGGCAGAGAAGCACGAAACAAAACACACACAGAGGCACAAACCAACATTACATGCACCACCACACACAATGGGATTTAAAGAACAGAGAAAACTCTCGGCAAGAATGACTCCCCGACGGAAGATGCTGTCCGGCAAGACGACCAGCAGGGCCACAATGGCCCAGAACAAGGAGGCTCTACGGCAGCCCCAGAAGAGCAGAATTGAACAGAATGGTCCGTTACAAGAAGTTACGCTCTAAACGGAGATGATGGATCTCCAAGAAGCCGGCTTCAAGACCTAAGGACGAAAAATTGCAGGGAAGAAGTCCCACAGTCCATGAAAATGGACCGCTAGAGAGAAGAGCTGCTGACACAGCCTGGGATGACACCGCAAAAGAGAGCTGATGGGAAACTTTCAAGATGTGACACCGATCCACACTTTATGCGCAAAATGTACGATGAGAAGCACCCAGTGGACACTATGCCAAAGATTACAGGCATTCCAGACCCTAGGAATGGCACCTGATATGCATAATGTGCTCACTGAGCACAGAAGAGCAATGACAATGTTGACACACAGGTAAAATCCAAGACACAAAACACAGACCACACAGATGACACACCACCACAGACACAGGCTGTAACTACCCTGCCCCGCTGGGCTACAGAGAAACCCCTTTCCTTGACCCACCCAAAGGGGCCTGTTCCTGGACAGCCCTCTCCCCTACACTAGCTTCACAAGCCTTCCCTGCAATGTCCAACCGTAGTCCCCTCCCTCCAGACCCTTCCAAGCCCCTGAACTTAGCTTGCAGAGGGACATGGGCTCTAAATCCAACCTCGACCAAAAATGCATTGGGTATCTGGGATGCTCCTGCAGTCACCAGGTTGCACTTCATCACTGAAAAAGAGAAAACCCAGAAAGAGTGCTGACAATAAGCATCACATTGGCCAAGACCAACCTCTTCCACAACAACCCCCTCCTCAGAAGCACCAGGGTGCTCCGCTCACCTGCTCGTTCCAGAGTCGGACGCTGCGGCCATCATCGCTTTTGCTACCTCAGATACCAAGAGACACACAATTACCATTACGCCCGTGAGAAGTCACCCTCTCCACACTCCTCCTTGCTGCCACCCCAGCTCATCTCAAACAGTTGCCCAATGCCACAGGTGTTCCTCAAAGCCCCTGCAAAACTTAAAGAGACATGCCTCACTGACTTGCTGCACAATACTCTGCTCTCACACACTCACCTGGCCCACAGCTGCCTCACGTTCTGGACCTCATGTCAGCAAGTTGCTGTGCTCCTCCGAGGCTATGTACAGCACCAGCAATAAAATCAAAGCAAACAGCACATGCTGAGATACTGCCCAAAACCAAAGCTTGCCTGCATCAATCCCAGTCTCCTGCTCCTGTATCTTGGCTGCTCACCCACTCTGCGTCTGCCATTTACGGGTTCCCTGGTTTCCCTGGCCAGAGCAGTTCCAAGCCATACATGCACAGGCACAGACCAACATTACACACAACACCACAAACAATGGAATTCAAAGAAGAGAGAAAAAACTCTCCATAGGAACAATGACTGCTGGATGAGAGAAGCTGTCGGACAAGGAGACCGACAGGGCCACAATGGCCCAGAGTGAGGAGGCTCCACGGCAGCCTCAGCAAACCAGATTACAACAGAAAGGTCCGTTACAAGAAGTTACGGTCAAAATGGAGATGATGGATGTGCAAGAAGCCCATCTTCAAGATCTAAGAGCATAAGGATTCAGGAAAGAAGGCCCACAGTCCATAAAAATGGACCGGAAGAGAGAAGAGCTGCTGGCACAGCCTGGAACGACACCGCCAAAGAGAGATGCAAGACTGATCCACGCTTTACGCTTGTAAGGCAAGAAGGGAAGAGCTGAATTGACACTATGCCAATGAGTACACGCATTTGAGACCCCAGGTATGGCACAGAGGCACATGATGAGCTTCGTGAGTGCAAAGAGAAACAAGGATATCGAGACCAGAGGAAGGTCTGCAACACAAGACACACCACAAAAACAACATAGCACTGATGACACAGGCTGGAACTGCCCTGCCCGGGCTAGTCCCAGGATAAAGGGAAACCCGGTCCCTTTATGTGCCCAAAGGGACCCACTGCTGCACAGCCCTCTCCCCTATGCTACCTTTACAAGCCCTGCCTGCAATGCCCATCTGTGGTCCCCTCCCTCCAGACCCTTCCCAGCCCCAGTCCCTCAACTTAGCTTTTGGAGGGCCAGGGGTCTGAATCCATCCTTGACAACAAGCACGTTGGCTAACTGGGATGTTCCTCCATTCGACAGGTCTGCTTCATCATCTGAAAAAGATAGAGAAGATGAGGACATCACAGACAACACATGGTGCAGACAGTAAACATCACACTGGCCAAGACCAACCTCTTCCACAACAACCCCCTCAGAAGCACCAGGATGCTCTGCTGCTCACTTGTTCATTCCAGAGTCGGACACTGTAGCCATAATCACCTCTGCAACCTAAGATGCCAAGACACACAAAAGGATCATTGCACCTGTGAGAAGTCACCTGCCCTGCGCTCCTTGCTGCCACTCCGGCTCACCTCAAGAGCTTGTCCAGTGCCAAAGGCGGCCCGCACAGTCCCTGCAAAACCAAGAGAGAGACGTCTCACTGAGTTGCTGCACAGTACTTGGCTCTCACACACTGACCCGGTCCACAACCGCCTCACCTTCTCAGACCTCTTGTCAGCATGCTGCTTTGCCCCTTCAGGACTATGTGTGGCACCTACAAAAAAAAAAAAGTAGCAGACACATGCTGAGATACTGCCCAAAACTGCCATCTGCCACACCGGTTCCCACCTCCTGCTCCTTTACCTTGGCTGCTCACCCATGTTGCCCCTGACTTTGACATGTTCCCATGCTGAGGCTCAGGTACCACCTGGAAAACACAAACAGGGATGATGGTAATTTCACCAACAGCAGCACACCAGAAAAATAACTGCTACTTCAGCCTACTAGTCTTTGCTCACCTTGCCTGAGTCACCCCTTGTGCCGATATCATGCTTCACTCATTGCTTTGCACCTACAATATTGGAAGAAAAACCCCACACCAACTGTAAGGCAGTCCTACAGCCACTAATTATGTCTTCCCTTCAACACCATGCGCCAACCCACCTCCTTATGACGCTCTGCTTGGTGCCTCCATTGGTCTTTGGTGCCCATCTTGTTCCCTGACACCCGAAATAAATATTGAACAAGTCACCCAGATGCTGCTTAAGACATTAACAATTCCAGATATATTGATTCCATTTTGGAATAGCGCCTAGAGTCCAAAAAACAGCCTGCCATTACATAAAGAAATAAAGGGCCAAACTCAAAGGCCCCCCATGCATAAGCCTTAGCACCGTCAACATTTAGTCTGCTTTGCTGCTGATGATCAGCCCCTCCCACATGACTCCCATCACCTCTGTAAAATACTGTTGAAATGACAGACACTGTCTGCCGATGACCGCTCCATCCGAGCTCACTTCCCAGCCCCTGCCTAAACAGTCTAGCCCTGTCAACCTATTAACCCCAGCCTCTTGTCACTATGACACCTACCCCTGATTCTACACCTCTGGGCAGGGCAGCTCCAAGCCAAACACACACAGGCACAGACTGACTTTACACACAGCACCACAAACAATGGGATTCAAAGCGGAGAGAAAACTCTGCGCAAGAACAATGACTGCCAGATGAGAGAAGCTGTCGGACAAGGAGACAGAGCCACAATGGCCAAGAGCGAGGAGCCTCCATGGCAGCCCCAGAGAAACAGTAGAACCCAAATGGTCCCTTACAAGATGTTATGGTCAAAATGGAGATGATGGATGTGCGAGAAGCCTGTCTTCAAGACCTAAGAGCATAAGGATTCCAGGAAAAGCTCCCACAGTCCATGACAATGGACCAGAAGAGAGGAGCTGCTGACACAGCCGGGAACGACACCAAAGAGAACTGACCAGAAGCTTTCAAAACAAGACTGACCCATACTTCACATTTGTAAGCCAAGAAGAGAACCTCCCAGTTGACACTATCCAATGAGTACAGGCATTTGAGGGCCTAAAGATGGCATCCAAGGCACCTGATAAGCTTCTTGAGCGCAAAGAGCAACAAGGACATCAAGAACAGAAGACGGTCTACGACACAGAAGACACCACAAAAACAATATAGCACCGCAGATACAGGCTGGAACTGCCCTGCCCATACTAGTCCTAGGATGAAGGGAAACCCCTTCGCTTTACATGCCTAGGGAGGCCTGCTCCTGCACAGCTCTCCACTACACTAACTTTAGAAGCCCTGCCTGCAGTGCCCAACCGTGTTGCCCTCCCTCTAGACTCTTCTAACCCCAGTCCCTCGACTTCGCTTTTGGAGGGCCAGGGGTCTGAATCTGTCCTCGACAAAAAACACATTGGCTAACTGGGAAGCTCCTGCAGTCGCCTGGTTCCGCTTTGTCATCTGAAAAGGAAAAAAACCCAGAAACAGTGCTGACAGGAAGCATCACACTGGCCAAGACCAATCTCTTCCACAACAACCCCCTCCTCAGAAGCACCCGGGTGCTCTGCTCACCTGCTCGTTCCAGAGTCGGATGCTGCACCATCATCACTTCTGCTGCATCAGATACCAAGAGACACAAAATTACCGTTATGCCCATGAGAAGTCACGCCCTCCACGCTCCTCCTCGCTGCCACCCCAGCTCACCTCAAACAGTTGTCCAATGCCAAAGGCGGTCCGCTCAGCCCGTGCAGAACCAAGAGAAACACCCCTCACTGAGTTGCTGTACAATAATTTGCTCTTGCACGCTGACCCGGCACACAACTGCCTCACCTTTTCAGACCTCTTGTCAGCACACTGCTCTGCTCCTCCGAGGCTATGTGCAGCACCTGCAAAAAAAATAAAATCAAAGCAAACAGCACATGCTGAGATACTGCCCAAAACCAAAGCTTGCCTGCATCAATCCCAATCTCCTGCTCCTGTATTTGGCTGCTCACCCACTCTGCGTCTGCCATTTACGGGTTCCCTGGTTTCCCTGGCCAGAGCAGTTCCAAGGCAAGCACACGCAGGCACAGACCAACATTACACACAACACCACAAACAATGCGATTCAAGACAGAAAACTCTCCTCCACAAGAAGAATGACTCCCTGACGGGAGACGCTGTTGGACAAGGAGACCGACAGGGCCACAATGGCCCAGAGCAAGGAGGCTCCACGGCAGCCCCAGAAAACTGGATTAGAACAGAGTGGTCTGTTACAAGAAGTTACGGTCAAAATGGAGACGATGGATGTGCAAGAAGCCCATCTTCAAGATCTAAGAGCATAAGGATTCAGGGATGAAGTCCCACAGTCCATAGAAATGGACCAGAAGAGAGAAGAGCTGCTGGCACAGCCTCGAACGACGCCACAAAAGAGAGATGCAAGACTGATCCACGCTTTACGCTTGTAAGGCAAGAAGGGAAGAGCTGAACTGGCACTATGCCAATGAGTACACGCATTCGAGACCCCAGGTATGGCACGGAGACACATGATGAGCTTCATGAGTGCAAAGAGAAACAAGGATATCGAGACCAGAGGAAGGTCTGCGACACAAGACACACCACAAAAACAACATAGCACCAAAGACACAGGCTGGAAGTGGCCTGGCCACCTGGGTTACAGAGAAACCCCTTCCTTCCCTTTACATGACCAAAGGGGCCTGCTCCTGGACAGCCCTCTCCCCTATGCTACCTTTACAAGCCCTCCCTGCAGTTCCCAGCCGTGGTCCCCTCCCTCCAGTCCCTCGACTTAGCTTTTGGAGGGCCAGGGGTGAGAATCCATCCTGGACAAAGAGCACATTGGCTACCTGGGAAGCTCCCGCAGTGGCCTGGTTCCGCTTTGTCATCTGAAAAGGAAAAAACCCAGAAACAGTGCTGACAGGAAGCATCACACGGGCCAAGACCAACCTCTTCCACAACAACCACCTCCTCAGAAGCACCCAGGTGCTCTGCTCACCTGGTCATTCCAGAGTCGGATGCTGCAGCCATCATCACTTCTGCTACCTCAGATACCAATAGACAAAATTACCATTGCGCCCGTGAGAAGTCACCCACCCCACACTGCCACCCTGGCCCACCTCAAGAGCTTGTCCAATGCCAAAGGTGACCCGCACAGCCCCTGCAAAACCAAAAGAGATACTCTTCGCTGAGTTGCTGCACAATACTTTGCTCTCACACACTGACCCGGCCCACAATTGCCTCACCTTCTCAGACCTCTGGTCAGCATGTTGCCATGCCCCTCCGAGTCTGCATGCGGTATGTGCAACAATCACAGCAAAGAGACACATGCTGAGATACTGCCCAAAACCACACAGTCTACCCACACCAACTGCCATCTCCCAGCCTTTACCTTGGCTACTCACCTGTGTCATCTCTGCCATTTACATGTCGCCATGCTGCAGCTTGGGTATCATCTACAAAACACAAACAAAGGATGCTTATAGCTTCACCAACAATATGACTCCTGAAAAATAACTGATACTTTGACCCACTGGTCATAGCTCACCTTGTTGAAGTCACTGCTGGTGCTCATATCTCACTGCACTTATTCCTTTGCGCCTTCAAAATAACACACAAACCACCAAGTGGAGTCATGTAGCCACCGGTCACATCTTCCCTCAACATCATGTACCAACCCACCTTCTTTTGGCGCACCTCTTGCCACCTCCATGGCTCTTTGGTGCCCATCTTCTTCACAGGCAACTGCAAAAAAGTAATAAACGTGTCACCCAGCGGCTAACCAAGACCTTAGAGTCCAGCTCTATTGCTTGATTTCCGAATATCATCTAGAGGCCAACTCTAGACTGCCATTAAGAAAAAACAATGGAAAAAGGACAAAACTTTAGACCCTACACGTAGAAGCCTGAATACTGTTGAGATTCAATCCGCCTTGCTGCCATCGATCAGCCCCTCCTACACAACTCCAGTCACCTCTGTAAAACACTGTTGAAATGAAAGTCCACGCTGCCTGCTGATGGCTGCTTCATCCAAGCTGACTGCCCAGCCTTTGCCTAAACAGTCTAGGCCTGTCAACTTATTAACTGCAGCCTTTTATCACTATGACACCTACCCCTGACTCTATGCCTCTGGGCAGAGCAGCTCCAAGCCAAAACACATAGAGGTATAGACCAACATTACACACAACACCACAAACAATGGGCTTCAAAGAAGAGAGAAAACTGTCTGCAAGAATAATGGCTGCTGGACGAGAGAAGCTGTCGGACAAGGAGACCGACAGGGCCGCAACAGCCCCGAGAGAGGAGGCTCCACAGCAGCCCCAGAAAAACAGGAGAACCCTATGGTCCCTTACAAGAAGTTACGGTCAAAATGGAGACAATGGATGTGCAAGAAGCCCGGCTTCAAGACCTAAGATGGTAAGGATGCAGGGAACAAGTCCCACGGTCCATGAAAATGGACCGGTAGAGAGAAGACCTGCTGGCATAGCCTGGAACACCGCAAAAGAGAACCAACTAGAAACTTCCAATGCGTGAGATCGATCCGTGCTTTACACTTCTAAGGCAAGAAGAGACACGCCCAATTGGCACTATGCCAATGAGTATGGGCATTCAAGACCCCAGGGGTGGTGCCTGATGTGCATAATGTGCTCCTTGACCGTGAGGAACCACAAGGATGTTGAGACCCTGGTAAGGTCTAAGACACAGAAGACAGACAACACAAACAACACAGCACCACAGACATGGGCTGGAACTGCCCTGCCCACTTGGGCTGAAGAGAAACCCCTTCCTTCCCTTTACATGCTCAAAGGGGCCCACTCCTGCACAGCCCTCTCCCCTACGCTAAATTCACAAGCCCTCCCTGCGATGCCCAACCGTGGTCCCCTCCCTCCAGACCCTCCCCAGTCCCTCAACTTAGCTTTTAGAGAGTCGAGGGTCTGAATCCATGTTCAGCATGAACACGCATCGGATACCTGGGAAGCTCCTGCAGTCGTCAGGTTCCACTTCCTCCTCTGCAAAAAAACAAAACCCAGAAGCAGTTCTGACAGTAAGCATCACGCTGGCCAGGGCAACACCTTCCACAACATCCCTGTCCTCAGAAGCACCGGGATTCTCTGCTCACCTACTGGGTCCAGAATGGGACGCTGCGGTCCTCATTGCTCTTGATAACCCAAGATACCAAGAGACACAAAATTACCATTGCGCTGCTGAGAAATCATCCACCCCATGCTCCTCCTCACTAACGCCCTGGCTCACCTCAAACGCTGGTCTGATGCCATAGGTCCCTGCAAAAGCTTGTAGCTTCACTGACAATAAGACACCTGAACATTAACTGCTACTGCAGGTCGCTAGTCACAGCTCACCTTGCCCAAGTCACCTCTGCTGCCCGTAAACCCGCTTTGCGCCTTCAAAATTCAAAGAAAAAAACAACCACCCACAAATCAAAACCTAGAATCTAGTCCTATAGCAACCGGTCACATCTTCCCTCTGACATCACATGCGAACCCACCTTCTTACGACGCTCCACTCGCCTGTCCTCCATCACCCTTTGGCGCACAGCTCATTCCTCTGCATGTGCAAAAAACATATTGTAGAAGTCACCCCATTGCTGACCGATAGCTTAGGAATTCCAGAGGTCTTGTTTCCATTCAGAAATACCACCTAGATTCCAACTACACCCTGCCGTTAGAAAAAAACAAAATCAAATGCACAAGAACATCAAGCTCTTCACGTACAAGCCTTAACACCTTTGAGGTTCCAAGGCCTGACGTTCAGCCCTCCGTCTTCAGATGCGGAGGCCTGGAGGGTTTGCGCTTCATCTCTTGTGTCTTTGTCATAGCTCCCCGTCAGCTGCAGAGAGACTCAAACCAAACAAACCTCACCCATGTCCCATGGCAACTGCAAAACTAAACTAAGAGAAACCGATAAACACTCCTTGTTTCCTCAACCATCCCCCCATCTCAACGCTTTAGAAACTCCTTCTCTTCTCCTGAACTGGCAAAGAAACCGCACGCCCCCTCCTGACAGCTGCTTCCCTGTATTTGCACCCCTGAACCCCCTGCATCAGCCACTCCTCAGGAGCCTTTCTTCCAAACCATGCCCTGTGTTCTGTGGGCATCTCCCACATTATGCCTTCCCGCAGCCTCGGGGGTCGGCTACAGGACCACAAAGTAAGCGAAGCCCCAATGCTTATAATTTATGAGGCGCCCGTCACAAGCTGCAAAGTTTCCAGGGGCGACACAGAGTGCTGAGCAATTGATAAAGGTGACGAGCTGTCCCATGCTCTCAAAGACACTACATGTCACAACCCTGCCACTTGCTTGAGAAACGCTCAATCTCTGCACAAATGTGTACAAGATGCTCACCTTAACCCCTGTCAGACAATATCATCATCAATCTGATTAAGAGATGCAGTGCCAGCAAGTTATACAGTAAACAGCACCACTAGTGAAAAAAACACAATGTTCCATCTTCAATCAAGTCAGGAGTTCCAGGAAAGCATAATACACCTAGAATAAAGACAACAACACATACTATTAAACAATCTCACTGTCCACAAACTTCAAATAAGAATATTACTGACCTGAAGAAAAAGGCTGCAGTTAAGTGTACTCTCTACTAGATCTGCTACCTAGCCTTGACTTATCCTGAAAGTCCTAACTCAAACAGAGGTCTCTGCTCCTCTAAATATCAAAATACATCTCCCTGAGCAGCTTAGCTCAAAAGCTGTGACTGATTGAAGGAAGAGTAGAGCTCTAAGACCAAAAAAAGCCAGGAGTGGAATGAGCTCCCCTCCCGGCAGCTGCGGCTCATATACTCCCGGCCTCGCCCACCACCCTTCCCATGCTCCTCTGGGAAAGGGGAGGGGTGAACCACCAAAAGGTATAAAGCCAGCAGGAAGAGCAGTAGCAAGTTCTCTTATCTGCCTTAAATTTACATTGAGCAAAGCACTGACAGGAGACAGTGATCCTTACTGGAAAAAACAATGCCTGGTCTTCTGCTGTAACTACATCTGTCACAGCAGCGATGTGACTGAGTAAGTAATTAAACTTAATTTTTCTGTGGTGTGGATAGAAAAAGAGGTCCTACTAAGCTGTGTAAGAATGTAGTTTGCTAAACACAGTAACAATATTATTACCGAAATTTATGCTTTTTGGTTTCCTATAAAAAAAAACCAAAATGCTATGGGTTTATTCTTTGTTTCTAGTGAGACCAGGTGTACGACCTAACTTCCGCCAGAACTATTTTCTGGATAGGACTGAATAACAAAGCAGAATTTGATTCTGTAAGAATCTTTTCTCAAAAATATCTCTGGTCGCAATGTGAATTACTTACCATCAACGGCAGATAATTCAGAGCTGCTTCGAAGGTCTCTCTGGCTGACTGCCTTAAGACAGCTGGGTGAGTCCCAAAGGACAGAAAATAGGAAAAAAAAAAAGTGAAAATACAGAAATGTATTGGAAACAGTACAAAAGCAGCCTGACTAACACCTAAGTAGATAGAAGAAAAATAAATTGCAAAACTCAACAAAAAAACTCCATGGGAGATGGGTCAATAAAAACAGATGAAGGCTATCGCTTTCTCTGAAAAACCAAAGAGGAGATAGGAGCTGATGACAGACATCTTTACAGTGCCAGCTACCAAACAGAAGCATACGATAAGGCAGAAAAGAAAAATAACGCTCTGGGGCACAAAGATGGCTTTGGAAAAACAATCCAGTAGAACGGGAGGTGTTGTCACAGGGATCGGAGTGGTCCTGAGGGAGCCAGAGAGATTGATAAAGTCTCCAGGATGTGGCGAGCGGACACAATGCAAAACTCCACAGGGTGTTCCAGCAATGTACAGATGTCCTCAGGGGATGAGCGCCCGAATGGAGACATCCTAGGTGGCAGCGAATAAGGTAAGAGAGCTCTGGGGTGCAGGGAAAGCCCAAGGAAGGGTTCTGTCTAAATCAGGGAGATACAAAGAAGGCAACAGAGCTCAAAGGGTGCCGAGGGGCATGAGGACCATCTCAGGAAGTGTTGTGATGGGAGCGAGAGGAATGCAGACGCTTATTCAAATAGGGGATCGCCGACACAAATAGGAACTCGGGAATGGATCCGAATGGAGGATGGATGTCCCGAGGGACCGAGGACCAGAGGCATCTGACGTGGTTGAAGACAATGTAAACGTGTTCTGGAGAGAAATGAAAGCTAGAGGAGGATTTGCTTTCGAATAAGAAAGGTACGAAGCCCGCTGCAGACCTAAAGGATGGCTGTGCAATGCAAGGACGTTCGCAGGAAGAATTGTGATGGAAACAGAGGGGTGCAGGCGTGGCCAGAGACATGAATGGCGGCTCGAGGGCACAAAGGTACTTGGGAGGGGATCTGAACAGACTATGGACATTCCGAGGGAGACACTGACCCGCTGGAGACGAGCGAGACAGAGGAGAGGACAAAAATACCGCTCTGAAGAACAGGGGACGTTCCAGCAAACCGAGAGGGGTACGAATGACACTTCAGAGATAAAAGTATGCCAACGAGACCCTCTAAACCCTCGGGATGAACTGAGAGAAGGGGGGGGGGGGGGGGTGGAGGGGAATAGATACAAAGAAAACTTAAAAAGCAACAGAGTATGTGACGAATGAGAAAAAATAGGGATAGATGGCTTGATAACAGGAAATGTAGAAAACAAATTTAAATAGCAAATGATTACAAGGCAGAGGAGAAAAAAGCTAAAACGTAGGGACAGAAAATTACATAAAAGTAGACGTGGGAAAAAAAATGAAGTCTTTCAAGGAGAAAAAACCCTAAAAATAGGGACGACAAACTAAATAAATGGAGACACAGAAAGGAAATTGATAAATGCAAAGAGTATGTGACAGATGACAATGAATTAAAACGTAGAGACGGGAACTAGATGAAAGCAAATGTACAAAGAAACTGTAAAAAGCAACATGATTAAGGGAATAAAGGAAAAAAACAAACCAGGAACATCAAATTAAGTACACAAAGACACAGAAACAAAATTTCAAAAGACACGGGGCACAGCACAGACCAGTGCAAAATAAAAAATAAAGGCAGCAAGAAAGAGATGAAATAAATGAAAAAATGCAGTAAAGTGAAAAAGTAAGCATAGAATTAAAACTTCAAGAGCTACAAGCGTTAACGCAAATAAAGCAGAAAATTGTGAAAGAGGGTCTGCAAACCGAGAGAGAATTGCAGAAAGAAAAATCAAAAAGCAACAGCGTCGAGAAGAGATGAGAAAGAATTAAGAAATAAAGGTTATCAAATACAGACCGCAAATGGGATAAAAGGAGACAGAAAATTTTAAAAGCGATGAGGATTAAAGAAATAAGGAAAAAAATTTAAAATAGCAATGGGCAATTAAAACAGAAATGTAGAAAGAAAATCTAAAAAAGGATAGCAACAAAGCAAGACAAGAAATAATTTTAAAAAGCCAGTGAATAGAAAAAAAAAAGTAGGCGTAGAAAGAACTTCTAAAAAGCGAGGAGGATTAAGGAAGTAAAGGGCAAAAATACAAAACAGGGACAGTAAACTAAAACAAATCTGTAGAAAAAATACGTAAAAGGAGAGGGCACTAAAGAAAGACAAGAAATAATGTAAAAATTTAGACACCAAAATAAAGACGGAGAATGGGATACAAGTAGGAAGAGTTTTTAAAAACAACGATGAATAAGGCAATAAGGAAAAATTAAAAAGCAAAGATGACACCCTAAAAAATAAACATAGGATGAACATCTAAACAGCGACAGCGTAGAAGTGAGAGAAGAAACGATTAAAAAAAGACAGCGGAGAGAAAGGATGATTTAGAGACCAATGAGCATTAGGGAAATAAAGGGAAAAAATTATGGCAAAAAAAAAAGTAAAAAACAGAGGTCTAGAAAGAAAAGCTAAAAAGCGGCGGTGCTGAGGAAGGACAAGAAATAAATTAAAGGTAGACAAACAAAGAATACAAACAGGATAAAAGTAGACAGAAAATTTTGAAAGCTACGGGGATTAAAGAAATAAGGAAAATATTTAAAAACAGAGATGGCAAACGAAAATGGAGATTTAGAAGAAAATTTCTAAATCTACGGCACTAAGGAAAGACGAGAAATAATTTTTAAAAAAAGCAAAGGGAATAAAAGCAGGCGTAGACAAAAAATTTTAAAAGTGAGGGGGATTAGGCAAATAAAGAGGAAAAAAAAGATATAGGGATGGCAAACTGTAATGGAGACTTAGAAGGCCTAAAAAGTGAGGGCTCTATGGAAAGATGAGAAATAACTAAAAGACGTCAAAAACAAAAACACGCTAGTGTAGAAAGAACATTACAATAGCGAGCGGGCTTAGGAAAATGAAGGGGAAAGCTAAAAAAAGAGGAACAGCAAACTAAGAGGTAGAAAGAAAATTTTAAAAGTGAGAGCGCTAGGGCAAGACAATAAATACTTCAAAGAAATAACAGCAAAAGAAAAACAGCGAATAGGGTAAATGAATGAAACTGAAAAAAATGACAGGAGTTAAGGAAATAAAGCGAAAAATTCAAAAATAGGGATGGCAAACCGAAACGGGTGTAGAAAGAAAACCTAAAAATTGAGGGCTCTAAGGAAAGACGAGAAATAATGTAAATATAAAGGAGGAAAATAGGATAAAAGTAGACAGATGTTTTTAAAGGAAATGAGGATTACAAAAATAAAAAACTAAAAAGTGGTGAAAGCAAACTAAAACAGAGATGTAGAAATAACATGTAAAACTCCACAGCACTAAAGAAAAATGAGAAGTTAATTAAAAACTAAACGTGGCGAATGACACAGAAGTAGAAAATTAAAAAACCGACAAAGGTTAGAGAAATAAAAGGCAAAATTAAAACTTAAGGACAGACAACTAAAACAGAGACATGGAAAAAAAAGAACAAAAAAGAAAGGCACCTAAGGGGAAAAAGCCTACAGGAAGAACATTTTAAAAGTGATGGGTGTTAAGGAAATAAAGGGAAAAACTAAAAAATAGGGACAGCAAACTAAAACAGGTATAGAAAGAAAACGTAACAAGCGACGGCGCTAAGGAAATGCAACATATATTCAAAAGCGCCAACGACAAAATAAAGACCACGAACCAGGATAAATATATACAATCTAAAAAGCGATGGGGATTAAGGAAATAAAAGGCAAAAAAAGAAGCGATGGCATACAAAAACATAAATGCAGAAAGAAAATTTTACAAGCGAGGGCGTGAAGGAAAGATCAGAAATTATTTAACCAATAGCAAAATAAAAACAGCAAATGGGATAAACACAGGCACAGAAAGAAAATTTAAATAGCAACGGCACTAAAGAAAGACAAGAAACAATTTTTAAAAGGCAGCAAAAGCAACAAAAGTAGGCATAAAAAGAACATTTTAACAGCTATAGCTGTTAGGGAAGGAGAAAATTATGAAATACGGACAGCATACCAAAACAGAGACATAAAAAGAAGGTTTAAAATGTGACCGTGCTAAGGAAAGACAAGAAAGATAAAATAAAGACAACAAAAGGCACACAAGTAGATGGAAAAATTTAAAACCAGCGGCAGTTAAGGAAGGAAGGAAAAAACTTTAAAATGCCAATGGCAAACTATAAGGAGAAATAGAAAGACAATTTTAAAAGTAACGGCGCTAGTAAAAGTCCAGAAATAAGGACGTTGAAGGGGGAAACTGGACATAGAAAGAACATTGAAAAAGCAATGGGCGTTAGGGAAATAAAGGAAAAAATGAAAGAATAGGGACAGCAAACTAAAACAGATGTAGAAAGAACACGTAAAAAGCGACAGCGCTAAGAAAATGCAACAAATAATTTAAAAAAACAGCGATATAAAGACAGCAAACGGGACAGAAGTCTAAAAGCAAAGGAGATTAGGCAAATAAATGGAAAAATGGCAAACTAAAACAAGAGACATAGAAAGAAAAACTAAAATGCAAGGGTGATAAGGAAAGAGAAGAAATAATTAAAAGACAGAGGATGGGCTAAAAGAAGACAAAAAATTTTAAAAGCCACAGAGACTAACGAAACAAGGAACAAATTTTAAAAGAGACCGAGAACTAAATCAGAGACATAGAAACAAATTTAAAAAGCGTATGCGCTAAGGAAAGAAAAGCAATAATTTTAGGAAAAACAGCAAAGGGAATAAAATTAGTCATAGAAAGCAAATTTTGCAAGCAAGCCATTTTAGAGAAATAAAGGGAACAATCAAACATAGGGACAGTGAACTGAAATGGAAACGTAGAAAGAAAATCTAGAGAGTGTTGGCACTAAGAGAAGATGAGAAATAATTACAAATAAAGATGGGGAATGGAATAAAAGGAGATATAAAATTTTAGAAGCAAATAGGATCAAGGAAATATGTAAAAAATTAAATCATAGCAACATTGAACTGAAAGAAGTAGAAAAAAATTGTGAAACACAACGGGCGCTACAGAAAAAACAAGGACAAATAGGTGAAGAAACAGCAAATGAAATAAAAACTGACAGACAATTTTAAAACCAATGGTGACCACAGAAACAAAGAAATAATTAAGAATTAGTGACAGCGAACTAAAATGGACACGCAGAAGGAAAATGTAAAGAGCGATGGCACCGAGGAAAAAAAGACAACAAAATAATTAAAAAAGGAAGAGGAAGAACTAAAAAATAGCAATGGCAAACTAAAACACAGATGGAAAATTTAAAAAGTGACAGCGCTAAGGAAAGAGAAGAAATCTAAAACTAAAGATGGCAATTGGGAAAAAGGTACACAGAAAGAAGATTTTAGAAGCAACGGGGATTAGGAAAAGGAAGGAAAAAACATTCAAAAATAGGGATCGCGAAGTAAAACTGAGACACTGAAAGAAAATTTAAAAAGCGATGGGGCTAAAGAGAGAAGAAAAAAATTAACAAACACAGCACACAGGATAAAAGTAGACAGGGAGAACTTTTAAAAAGCAACAGCGATTAGGGAATTAAAGAAATAAATTAAATATAGGGATAACGATCTTCATAATAATAGTAAAAGCGATGGGCTACATGACCGACAAAGAACAATTAAAAACGGGGATGGGTAGCTTCATAAAAGTAGATGCAGAAGGAGAATTTCAAAAGTGACGGGGTAAAGGACAGACGGGAAAAAGATTGAAAAATAAGGACAACAAACTGGATAAAAGTTGACATATTAAGAAAATTTAAAAAGCAAATGGATTAAGAACAGAGAGGAAAAATGCCTAAAAATAGGCTCGGCAAACTAAATAAATGAAACAAAATTCAAAAAGCGATAAAGTAGAGGACAGGCAGGAAGAAATAAAACACACGGATGGGGAACCGGTTAAACGTAGACACAAGGAGCAAATTTAGAAAGCAAAAGGGTGCTGGCTGTACGGGCAAGAAGTTAAACATCAGGAGAGGGAACCTGATAGACGGTCCCAGGGAAAGGACATTGCAAGAGTGACAGGGAGCAGAGCAGAAGGGGTCACTGAAAACAGATGTAGGTCACTGGGTAGAGGGAGACCTAGAACTGCAATTTTCCCAAGAAAGAGGGAAGAAGGCAGTGGGAGAAGAATGAAATAGTAACAGCTGGGCAGCCAGAACAGGAGAGACATAGAAAGGAAACGTAGAAGGCAACAAGAAACAGGGCAGTGTGGGCACAAGAAAGTAACGCTTCAGGGAGACAAACAGCCTGAAAAGGAGACGGAGGCAGGCAGAGATCTGGAGAAGCACAGCAGGGATGGGCCCGGACTCATGACTCACCACAGCTCCTGGCAAGAGACCTTTGCTACCCTGACGCTTCTCTCTCCATCTCTGCCACCTTCCTCTTCCACAGTGCCAGCTGCCCAATCCTAGCCTCGACGCTTCTGTCCCGCGAGGCTTCCCAGACGCGTGGCAGCTTGCACATGCAGCCGACAGAAGCAGTGAGCTCTCGGAGCCATGTGCCAGCAGTGCGCCGTGTCAGGGATGGCTCCGAGCAATCCTTCCTTGCCACGGGTTTGGCTGTTTCTTGCTGAAGGCAGCTGCCTGCGGAATGCCCTTCGATTTGCTCCTGGCCAGCTCCTGCAGGCAGGCATGCCCAGGCAGCCCCCTTCCCAGTAGGAGCCCCTTGGCACAGCAGGGCCAGCCCCGTCCTAAGCCTCACCAGCCGCACCAGGGGCTGCCCTGGCCCATCCCTGCCCACCTCTTTTTTAATACCTTGGCCTGACCTCATTCTTACCTCACAGGTCCCACCTGGGCTGCCCTGGCCCACAGCTGGAGCCCATCCTGAACGAACAGGGGCCTTGGCTCCAGCTCTGCAGCACATCTCCCCCTCCCCTGCCTCTCTGCAGCCACCTTGGAAAAAAAGGGAGGATAAAAACCTGAAACACTGGGACAGTGAACTAAAATGCAGACGCAGAAAGAAAATCTAAAAAGCGAGGGCGCTAAAGAAAGACGAAATAGCTAAAACTCAAGACATCAAAGCAACAATAGCAGGCATACAAAGAACGTTTTAAAACTGATAAGCATTAAGAAAGTAAAGGAAGTAATTATGAAATAGAGATAGCAAACTAAAAAGGTGTCGTGTTAATTTGGCAGAAAATAAACCCCCTTGCTTTCTAAGTCTCTTCACCGAAGTGAGAGGCTGGGTGCAGCTAGGTTTAAATTCTGAGTGATGTCCAATTTGCCACTACCAGTCCAGTTGCGTTTAATATGTATATTAAACTACCACGATTCTGGATACACTAATAGGAGTCAGTCGTGCTCATGAACTGGCACGGCCGCGTTTGGTCGCGATCAGTGAGAAATTGTGACAACTGGCTACTGAAACAGTGCAGTTTTATTTTTGCAACAGGTAGAGAGGTTTTTTGAATTGCCAGTGATAGTGACTGTCTGCAAGAAAGCACGTGCAAATATGAAACATGTGAAAAGGTTATAAATAGTACAGCCTGACTATAAACATTAAGGAGTAACTATTCCTGAGAAAAGCACTTAGTTTAAGTCTCACCCAAGGCGGGGAGAAGCAAGGCTCAGCCCGTCGGCCGATCCCGGTTGTCAGAGGCAGTCTGAGGTGGAGTTTCCCTTGACTTGCTCACAGTGTTATCTTCTTTTCCTCCGAAGATGATCTTCTCTGAAAATCCCCCATTTCCCTGGCTATTTTTATATCCTTTCTACCTTTAAGGTGGAATTTGAGTGACTGTAGTCATACATACCTTTTATCATGATTGGTGTAAAATTCTCTCGCTTCACATTTAAAGGTATAGTTTATGAAAAATTGAGAGCGCAGACTTGAAGAGGGGTGGTCGCACCTGGGAGGCGAGTAGCCTTCGGGATGGAGGTGTGTTTTGGTATTAAAATTATATTAAAACGAGCAAAGTTCACGAGAGTTTAGCACTTTGGCAAGGTTTCGAAAACCTGTTGGCTCAGGGGGCCAGATGAACTGCTTATCAGTCCTAGAGAACCATTTCTTCCCGCTTTATCATCACTGAGCAGGGCCACGGAGTCTCCACTCCGTTCCATCCTCTATGGTACATTGCAGGGAGTTGCTCTGTTAGTGGATTCCTTGCATGGCTGCTGCAGCTGTGTCCCATCCTCAGAGCTCCTTTTGATTTCATGCTTTTCCTCAGTGGGTGAACACGTTTTTCATATAAACCTTAATTTTACTAATAATTCCACAAATGGAGACTCAGAAAGAAAATTTAAAATCCGATAGCACAAAGGAAGGATGAGAAATAATTTTAAAAAACAGCAAAAGGAATAAAAGCAGGTGTAAAAAGAAAATTTAAAAAGGGAGGGGATTAGGGAAATAAAGGGAAAAATGAAAAAATAGAACAGCAAACTAAAAGAAACACAGAAAGAAAACTTACAAAGCAAGGGTGCTAAGGAAACACAGGAAATAATTAAAATACAAGGACAGGGAGATAAATACAGCAACCGGGATAAAATTATACAGAACGTTATAAAAGAAATTAAGGAAATAAGCCAAAATTAAGAGAGTGATGAGAAATTATACCGAGATGTAAAAAGAAAGAAAATCTAAAAAGCAATGGTGCTAAGGAAACCTGAGAAAACGTAATTAAAATGTAAAGGTGGCGAATGAGAGAAAAGTACGAAATTTAAAAAATGATGGAGATGAGGGAAATAAAGGATAAAAAAATTAGAAATTATGGAAAGCAAACTAAAACAGAGACGTAGAAAATCTAAAAGGAAAGGGTGCTAAAGAAAGAGAATAAATAAAAATAAAGACATCGAAGGCAAAAGAGCAGACGTAGAACACTCTGATACGAGGGGCATTAAGAATATAAAGGGAAAAGCTAAACAATAGAGACAGCAAACTCAAAAAGCCTGAGAAAGAAAACTTAAAAAGTGACGGCACTAAGGAAATACAACAAATATTTAAAAGAAATAACAGCAAAATAAAGACAATAAACTGGGATAAATGAATGAAACTTTAAAAGTGGGGGGTATTAGGGAAATAAATAGAAAAAAATAAAAAGAAACATTGGCAAACTAAAATGGAGATGCAGAAAGAAAATTTAAAAAGCGATGGTGCCAAGGGATAAGGAGACAAAATAATTAATAAACCAATGCAGCAAATGAGATAAAAATAAAAAATTTTAAAAGCCCTGGGATGAAGAGAGGAAAGAACTTAAAAACAGCAAGCCCAAACTAAAAGGCAGCATTGTGGTTTAGTCCCTGCCGATGACAAACCACCATGCAGTTGCTCTCTCCCTCCTCTCCCACCCCCGGTGGCACAGGGAGGAGAGTTGGAAGGAAAAGGCAAAACTCGTGGGTTGTGATAAAAACAGTGTAACAATGGCAAAGGGAGAAGAAAAATAACAACAATAATATCAATAAAAAGAATGTACAGCATGCTATGTTCTCGCTGCCCAATGCTCAGCTTTGTCCCGACTAGCAAATCCCCCTCCTTCAGCCAGCTCGCCCCCTTAAATACCAAGTGTGACGTCACACGGTACAGAATGTCCCATTCAATCGGCTGGTTTGGGTTTGCCCGACCCGCTTGTCATGAAAATTAATGCTAGCCCAGCTGAACCCAGGATGCAGACTTAAAAAACAATTTTTAAAATTGATAGCGTAGAGGATAGATAGGAAAAAAGCAGACAATAGAGACAGAAAAAAACATGAAAGTGAACACAGAAACAAAAATTCAAAAGTGAAGACACTGAGAGAGGAAAAAATTTTAAAACAGCAAAAAAATCTAAATAGCAAAGAGAAATAGAAAGAAAATTACAAAAGTGACCATGTACGGGACAGACAAGAACAAACTGAAAAAGAAAGATGGCGAACTGGGTAGTAATAGACTAGGAAAGAAAATTTAAAAGCAACAGGGTACCAAGCAGACAGGAAACAAAAAACAGGGAGAGATATCTTGATAAAAGCAGACCTAGGACAAAAATTTTACAAGAGACAGGATATGGGAAACAGGAAAAAATTAACAAAGAGGGAGAGACAATGAGATAAAAGTACACCTAGAAACAAAATTTCAAATCTAATAGGAATGCGAGAGTGAAAAATTGAAAAAAGCGATGGTGAGATAGATAAAAGTAGACACAGAAAGAATAGTTTAAAAGTGACTGGATTAAGAAAATAATAGAAAAATTAAAAATAGGGACAGCGAACTATAATGGAGACATAAAAAAAAAAAATTAAAACCGACAGGGTACATGACAGACAAGAAATAAATAATATTATATATTAATCAAATTCCCAATCCGCCTATACATATGCATGACCTATCCCCACTTCGTATTAAAATCAGTTCCAGAGAGTAATTTCCATAGACTCCTCCCAGCCGCGCTTGCACAATGCCTTCTGGTGGTGGTCGTCGGGGGTCCCATGATGAAGGCTCATCCTCTTCATCACGGTGTTCGCTGATTGACTTTTGTTTCTGGGCAAACTCAGTTCTCTTCTAGCTTCCTTCCAAACTGCAAGGTCAGTCTTAGCCGATTCCAGGTGACTCCCCAGCCCTTATCAGAAACTACCCCCTTTGTAAGGAAATGCAAGACTCTACCTCAGTTAATTATATATATATAATTATATATATATAATTACAATAGATAAGCACTGTCAGTTCTCTGCACAGCAGCTATCAGGCAGTGCTGCTTCTACTAAATTCCTTAACTATTAGGCAAGGCTGCTTCTACTAAAATCCCTTTATCCCCTTCCTTAAACACAGAAAATATTAAAAGTGACAGGAATTATGAAAACAAAGGAAAAAAGTTTAAAAATAAGGATAGTAAACAAAACAAACAAACATAGAGAATAAATTTTAAAAGTGATGGGGATTAAGAGAGGAAAAGATTAAAAAAGAGAAACAGCTAAATAAAAGTAGATGTAAAAAAAATTTAAAATCCATGTGATTAAGAGAGAAAAAAATTACAAAATAAGGATGGCAAACTAAATAGAGACATAGCAAGTATATTATAAAAGCAACAGGGCACACGGTGCGCAGAAAAGAAATAAAATATAGGGATAGGGAGCTTGATAACAGCAGACATAGAAACTAAATTTGAAAACCCAAGGGATTAAGGGGGGTAAGAATTAAAAAACAGGGAGAGCAAACTAAATAAATGAAGACACGGACAGAAAATTTAAACATCGAGGGCGCTACTGAAATGCGAGGAATAATTTTTAAAAGACAGCAAATGGAAAAAAGGTAGGTGTAGAAAGAATATTTTAAAAGCAATACGCAATAGGGAGCTAAAGCGCCCCAGGACTACAGCTCCCAGCATGCCGCGAAAGGCACCTTCCCTTCTGCCCCAGCTGGCGGGGACACCACGCCCCAGCCGCCGCCGCACCCGGTAGCTCCCCGAGCAGCCAGTGCAGCCGCGCAGCTGCGGGCATCTGCCGCCGGCGGCTCCGACGGGGCACCACACCCCCACCGCTCCTCACCTCCGACACGGTGCCCAGCAGGCCCCCGGCAGGCACTGCGGCCTTCCTGGGGGCTTTCCCCAAGACCCACCGGTCGGTCATCCCCCCTACCCCCCCCCCCCGGTCACTTTCTCCTTTGCTGCAGCCGGAGCTCGGCGACGGCTCCGCTCCTCCCTCGGCTCGCACTGGCCCCTCCACAGCCACCTGGGGCACAGCAGCACCGGCCCACCCACCGGCAGCCACCGCATTAAAGGGAGGGGCTCTCGCCATCAGCCCCGCTGCCCACACCTGCGGCTTCTCCAGCCCCGGCCCACAGCTGGAGCCCAGCAGGAACAGGGGGCCATCTCCCGAGCCACAAAGTGAGTCTCTTCCTCCCCTGGGGTCCCTCGCAGCCCCTTGTCCCGTGCAAAGGAAGCACAAACACAGGCAGGAAGGCAAAAGAGACGATGGGTGTTTATTCAGTCACACACCGAATGAGTCTGGGGAACGGGTCTGCTCTGAGCCTCGGTGCCCCCTACGCTCCCTCTGCCCCTCCGACACCTCAGCAGTCCATCCCGCAGCTGCGCCCATCAGTCCAGCGGAGAACAGTCGGTCAGTCAGCTCCTGGAGCTATGTGCTGCTGGGCAAGGGCTGCCAAAAATGAGGAGCAGGGTGCAGGATGCTACAAGACAGGAGAAAAATGACAGGTGGCTGGACAGCGGTAGTGTAACGAGAAAGCATAAAGCAGGGAAAGGGACAGCGAGAGAAGGACAGGGACAGGCAGTCCCACAGAGATGGAGAAAGAAGCAGCATGGAGAAAGGAAGAGCGGCAGCAGAAAGAAGAAGAGGGAGCAGGACAGAGACCGAAAATGAAGAACTGGAAGCAGGAAGGAGATGAAAAAAAAAAAACCCTGCAGCATGACAGAGGAAAAAAGAATAGGGGCAGGGACCTGGACAAAGAGAGATGAGGAAATAGAATAGAACAGAATAGACATGGAGAAAGCAGTAGATCTGTGACATGCTACAGAGCCAAGAAGGAAGGCCTACAATCAAAGGACAAGGAGCCAGATAGCACCAAAGCAAAAATACTGACAGGCTACGGGACAGAGAAGGAGGAAAGCAATACTAGTAACTGGGAGCTGAACAGAAAGAAGGGAAGAAGGAAAAAAATGCCACGGGCTGCAGAGCAAAAAGAGAGAGGACCTAAAAGATGGGGACAAGTCAGAGAGAGATGGAGAAAGAAGGTACACGAGAGCAGTGTCCTGGGTTTGGCCAGGACAGGGTTAATTTTCACCGGACTCCAGGAAGGGGCACAGCCGGGGGGGCTGACCCCACCTGGCCAAACAGAGCAGGGTATTCCATACCATGTGCCGTCATGCTGGGTTCCAGTGGGGGGGAGCTGGGGGGCGGGAACTCACTCGCGGCTCGGGAGGGCTCAGAGGCGGTGCGGTCCAAGAGAGCGGTTCTGTTCTGTGGGTTTGTTTTGTATATTCCCCTTTTCTGTATCGTTGTGGTTACTGTTCCCTTTGTTTGCTGTTCTGTTAAACTGCCCTTATCCTGACCCACCGGTTTTCTGCCTGTTTATTTCCATTCTCCTCCGCACCCCGGCTGCAGCCGAAACCAGAACATTTAATTTTAATTTTAATTTTATCCACCTCTTACTCCATACCATCTACGTCATGCCCAGGTCCCCCATTGTCCAGTTGATCACCACCACTTCTCCTGTCTCCAGATATCATTCCCTTAGTCTATGGATCATCACTCTAAAGTGTCCGTTGAGTTCATTTAATCCATGATTTCGGGCTCCATCTGTCGTAATGGTCTTCCGTGGCAGGAGAGGTGATGTGTGGTGATGGGCGGTCACTTGCTGCATCCGGAGCTCACGGCTGATGATCTGGTGCGGCCCGTGCCCACAGTCTGCAGGTTGGAGCCGTTGATCTCGATGAAGTTGCTGGGTGCCAGTTGTTGAAAACCAGGTCCAGTCCCATCATCACTGTGCTCTGCTAGGTTTTCATCAAAAAGTCCATCCTTCTTTAATCTGGATGATTCTTACTACGATACTACTGGTACAACACATAACAATTATAACAGTGATAACAGAGAGTGACAGGGTTATTTAACAATTAACTTTATACAATTTATTTATTTATGGACTATTCTCACCCAAAATCAATTCCCCATGAGGTACACATCGGACTTCCCCATCCTTTCACATTACCCACCAGGTACACCCAGGTCCTTGAGCAAAAGCAATCCCACAGACGGGCTTGCCTTTGCCCGAGGCAGGACTAACCCAAACCATCTTCCCTAACATGTTCCGCATGTGCACTACAGGGACTTTATTCCCTTCTACGGGGCACTGAGGTTTTGACTGGGCAGGACCAGCCCGGTTGGTGGATCCTCTGGTGTTAACCAACCAGGTGGCCTTTGCTAAATGAGTATCCCAGTTTTTGAAAGTCCCACCCCCCATTGCCCTCAAAGTGGTTTTTAGCAGCCCATTGCACCGCTCGATCTTTCCAGAGGCTGGTGCATGGTAGAGGATGTGATACACCCACTTGATACCGTGTTCTTTGGCCCAGGTGTCTATGAGGCTGTTGCGAAAGTGAGTCCCATTGTCCGACTCAATTCTTTCGGGAGTGCCATGTGGCCACAGGACTTGTTTTTCAAGGCCCAGGATGGTATTCTGGGCGGTGGCATGGGACACAGAGTAGGTTTCCAGCCATCCGGTGGTGGCCTCCACCATTGTGAGCACATAGCGCTTGCCTTGGTGGGTTTGTGGCAGTGTGATGTAGTCAATCTGCCAAGCCTCCCCGTATTTATATTTTAGCCATCGTCCTCCATACCACTGAGGCTTTACCCGCTTGGCTTGCTTGATTGCAGCGCATGTTTCACATTCATGGATAACCTGTGCGATGGTGTCCATGGTCAAGTCCACCCCTCGGTCACGAGCCCATCTGTATGTCGCATGTCTTCCTTGGTGGCCTGAGGTGTCATGGGCCCACTGAGCTATAAAGAGTTCACCCTTATGTTGCCAGTCCAGATCCACCTGAGCCACTTCAGTCTTAGCAGCCTGATCCACCTGGTAGTTGTTCTGATGTTCTTCAGTGGCCCGACTCTTAGGGACGTGGGCATCCACGTGACGGACTTTTACAACCAACTGCTCTAGCCGGGCAGCAATATCTTGCCACTGCTTATCAGTCCCAGTACTGTGCTGTGATTAGAAAGAGACCTGAACAGCAAGAGTATGGCTGCAGCATTCTTCAGGCAAAGAAGAACATTCAGAGGAGTTTGTGGTGCTAGGCATACATTCCCCTCACCCCCTTCCCAATGCCTCTGTATTTTACGCTGTGCTGGGGCCCCATGTTGACTTTATCACCCCCCTAAAAGAGCGGCAGCTTTGCAGTGAGGACCTCTCCAATATGTCCTTTGCGCAGCAATGGAAGAGGGCATCATGGAGAGCTCCTACCCCTGCATATAGGAGAAAGATCAGAATTGGAAGCTGCTCTGCCCCGTCTCGCACAGAGCTCAAGAACTGGAATGCAGCATGCAGAAACTGTTCTCTCTGCAGTTCTAATTGCACGGTCTTCCTTAGATCACAACTAGCCTGGAAGAAGCTCAATGCTGGGTCAAATCCAAGTTTAACAGCCTGCAGCTAGAAGCTGTGAAAAGCCACCAGCCAAAGAACCCTGAAGAGAGCAGCTCCAGAAAGGAAGGTGAAGAAAGCAGGCACGTTCATTTCAAAGGAGAAAGCAAAGAAAGTAAGTGGGGGAAGTATTTGGTAGCTCATTATCGGTCAGGATTTCAGTTTCCTAAAATTTCTTTTGTAGTTCCTTACATGGGGGTTGAAAACAGACCCCTCTTCTAACTCAGTTTGTTTCCTCCTCTTTTGCCAAAGGACGTATTTAAGCAGCAAAGAATATTACAGGTACAAGACAGCTTCAAGGGGCTGTTTCTGAACTTAGAAAAGTTCTGTGGCACATACTCTGTTTTGTTGATGCTCACGAACTAAATACTTGTCTGAAAGCTAGTATATTTTCTTCTCTGCATTCACCTGTTTCAGTGGTTCCCCTTCCCCTCCCCGTACCTTTTTCAGATACCTTTTCAAAAGCCGTGCTTACCTTGTTTGTGTAGATTCATCAGCCTTCTCCATAACTGGTAGTTCCTGTGTAGCTGTGTAATTAGTTTGTTAGAGATGTATGTATCAAACGGTTAAAACTTCAATCTCTTATTTAGTAAAGACAAGGATTCTCCAGTCGCCAGCTTCACAAAACGTTGCATCTTTTTTCCCAGGAGAAAAAGCAGGACGAGCTTCCCACTCATGCCTCGCGGGACAGCGGGGCAAAGACCCGACGCCTGCAGCTCCGCACCAGGAAGGGCAGGAAATGAGCCAACGTGACCGTGCGATTCCCAGCCCGGGGAGAGCATCACCTGCCGCTGGGAGACTCCCTGCTGGCAGCCGGGTGCTGGAGGAACCCAGAACTTCACTTGAGCTGGCGTCGTTAGGCAGGTCTGTGTCACTGAGGCAGCCTTGCAAAGAAGAGGTGCTCACAGAGCACCCTTACACAGGGGAGCTGGGAATCCTGGTTTAAATCATAAACTCTGTTTTGGATTAACTCGTACCTCTCGCCTTGTCTTTTTGACTCAGGTGCTTTGCGTTGCAAGGCTGATGTTAACAACTATTTACAGCAAAACTATTCTTCTGTATCTGTCATTACTGTAAGCTATATGCTGTTGATAGGCTACATCTTTGCCTTCATGGCTTTTCTTTTACCAGCTTCAGACTTAGGCCTGGCAGGTGCTATCAAAACAACCTCCGGCCGGCTTGCAGAGGGTTCAGGGGAATTACTGAGGACAGAGTCACAGGTCTGCGGCTGGATGCTGACGTGGCCAGGGCAGGGAGGAACTGGCGGGGCTGGCTGCTTCGAATGGTAGATGGTTCCTGGGTCATGAGAGAACACGAGCCTCAGGCTGTGTTAGGAGCACATGAGGCATTCATTAGGTGTGCGATGTTACGCCACACATCGCCTTACCTCCACAGGAATTAGTGGAATTTAGTCAACTTCTCCTGCTGACTGGGGAAAGAGTAGTTGAAGCAAATGACTTACATTAGAATATGTTGATGATGATTATGACACAGACAGTTTTCATGCTTGTTCGACTTCAGGATCAGCTCGTCTTCCTTGTGGCTTACTCTTCCACATGGTTTCACTACAACCTAGCTTCAGGTGGTTGCACTCTGACCTGCTTCAACAGAGCTGTTTGCAGACTCCTCTGTGATCAGTGGCACTTTTTATTTCTGTGGGATCTCTACGTGTTAGCTGTTTAGCTCAGGGGGAGGGAAGCCTGGCATACCTCTGGATTCATAGCAACGGTTTAGTAAGGATAAAAGAAAGCAAACAGCAAAAATTTCAAAACCTGAATAACCAAGGGTTGGGGGTTTTTTCCCTCAATTTTTTGATGATCATCAAGGTGTCTCTGTTCCTGAAACATACAAAGTTCTATTAGATATTACTAGATTTTCTTTTTCCTGCATGTCTTTTATCATCTTTGTGTTCTTCTACAGCAGAAGTGGAAAAATGATGGATACATTATTGAACCATATGAACTATACATCATGTGGGAAGCTAAGGCTTAGTTTAATTCATCTGTCATGTTCTGATGGGTATAGTTGGCCCTGTGGTATATTTAACATTAAAACAAAAATAAATTCCTCACAAAAAGGCACGAGACAGACTTGTTAAGTGCCTTGAGAGTTGCATTCACATCTTTTACAGCTTGATCTTTTCTATAATCTTTAATTGTGCAAACTTGTTAGATTCTGCCTGTCATGTAAAGATGATTATAAGCACACATACACCGTGTTGCCTATAGAAATCAAGCTGCTTGCCATAAAGGTCCTCTGCATAAGATTGGGACAAGCGGAAAGAAGAGAAGCTGATCAGGCTATATATTTTCCAGTTAGATCAACTTTTCAGGCTCTGAAATTTGCTGAAGTTTTCCTGACTGAATTCTGCATCTGATACCTGTGATGTTGTTGCAGGTGCAGACACTACAGTAGGACTGCCGGGAGTTACGGAAGGATGTCCAGCTAGCCCGAGTGAGGATGCAAGAGGAGGAGGAAAGAACTGCCCAACTGGAGCAACAGTGCACACAACTGAAAGCTGAGCTGAGTATGACAGCGGGTTCTTGTCACATCTTTTTAGCCCTTCTCTCACTTCCACAGTGAGAGGAAGCAAGCGCTGAGGTCCTCCAGACCTCTGGCTGGTGTATCAGTCAACAGGAATGGAGGGTAGCTGAAGAGGTAATGAAATATTAAAGGCCTTTAGTTTGCATGTGCCGTTACTAAAGCCTCTGCTTACCTGGAGGAAACTGACAACAGTGGTATTCAGGGTAAGGAAGACACAACAATAATAGGGAAAGATTCCATCAGCATAAATTCTTTTCAGAGGAGACTTCAGCTAGCAAATAACCATTAATGCTTGATTCCCGAACTGATATGCAAACACAATGCCCATTGCTATTGAGTCTTTTGCAGCTGATTAAAAAAATGTGCTGTATTAAACATCAGTATAAGGGCAAGCATCTTGGATAAACCTCTGGTTGATCTCATTTAGATTCTCAGTCTATTGATGTGAAAGGAGCTGCTTATAAGGGAGCTAAGTGGCATTTAATGCACTCCGGGGTAGGGGGAAGCTCCGGATTGTCAAAATTAAAGGTAAATTTTCCTAAAGTCTGTTCCTTATTCCCAAATAACTCACCATAGCCATGCCTAAATCCTAGCATAATTGCCGTTCTTGTGATCCTTCCTTCAGGACCGATTTCAGATTTCTAGCTACTCCCTTTACAAAAGCGTTCCTGTTTCCCATATTTGTTTGTTCTTCTGCAAACTGCACATGCCACAATGAACCTGGAGCTTACAAAAGGTGGTCAGTGTTTCTGTGTCAGGCATGGCAAGAGGAGGGAAACTTGTCATTGTGGCAGAGTTGGCTGAATGGGGGAGAATGATGGCAGAAGCATCATTTCCTTCAGAATAAATCCATAACCAAATAACAAATTTAAATGAGACATACAAATTTTCTTCTGTATCAAACAATCCTGCTGATCAAGGCTTTTTCCCTTTATTAATTGAAGGAATTTTTGAGGGATCTTTTGATGATACCTTGGATGTCATAATATTTTGGCTAGATTTCCCTCACTACCCTGTTCATGCTGAGTTGTCTCTTGTTGTCTTCCTTTTTTTCCAATATGTTATACAGCACAACCAGCTATTATAAGCAGGTTGATTCAAATGCCAGCAAAAATGCTTCTGCTTTTAGATCTGTACGGTTTAAGCAGGGATCTAACTACCGTTCTTTGTCAGTGCCCAAAAACTTGCAAAGTTGCCTGTGGGCTGTGGGTTATAGTCAGGACAAATCAGTCGCTCGCACGCTAGACAGCTGAATGAGAGACTTGGGGTTATTTGATTTACTCAAGCAATCACAGAAGTGGTATGTTTAGGAGATTGGCATGATGGCATGCTTAATTTTAAAATTAAATAATTTATAATTAATTTATGGAATCAAATTTTGTAAAGTAATTTTGCAGAAATATTGAAGTTACCAAGAAAATGTTAAAGAACAACACATTTGTAGAAGTCTTACCTGTTTGTGGCTTATTCAGTAACCTAGCTAAATCAAAATGTAACCTTTTAAAATTACCAAACAGATAACAAAGCATGTGCTGACATTCTTTTCTATTTTCAGACTCCAGCAACTGTATCATTTCCCAGCTTGGTGAAGAAGCAAAAGTAAGTTGTAAACAAGCATTGGTGAGGAACACAGCTAAATAAAGATCAGAGCACCCTATATGGGGCCTTTCAAATGTACCACACTTCAGAGGCAGAATTTTTATGTGGACAAAGGCCAAATGCAACCAAGGCTACTAACCATTGAATGTCTTATTTGATTATTTTACCAGTTTGGGGTTATCCTACTTATTTTTGGAAATACTGACTTCCGTATTCTACTGAAATACTAGAAGAGTGATACGAATGTCTTGCTTGGAAAGCTGGAACTGACCAAGCAACACAGTTGTGGTAGCACAAGTATTGCATACAAAGGAGACAAACAGATGGACTGGTCATTAGTACTACAGAAAAATCACAACCTTGGTCAACTGGGTACTAAATGGGCAAAGAGCCCACACAGGGACTGCGTGTGCTGTCTGAAGTCTTCTCTGAAAGTGAAGATGAGATGAAAGTTCAGCTTAGACATGGAATCTCACAGTGCTGGCAAAGGATTCCTTGGATTGTGAACTGAACCACTTCTGGCAGGGAGATCTTTTAAGTTCAGAATTACTGAGATTAATTATAGTGGAGACTAAGAAGTTTGAGCTCAGAAGGGTATGAAGTCACCCTCAGCTTTCAGAGCTGAGTTAGAGCAGGTAACACAGCTAGTCGAAATCTCCCCTCTTTTAGTTTAAAACCATTACCCCTTGTCCTAATGCAACAGGCCCTACTAAAAAGACTGTTCTCACCTTTCTTATAAGCCCCCTTGAAGTACTGAAAGGCTGCTACAAGGTCTCCCCAGAGCCTTCTCTTCTCCAGGCTGAACAACCCAGACTCTCAGTCTTTCCTCATAGGAGAGGTGTTCCAGCCCTCTGATCATTTCTGTGGCCTCCTCTGGACCCACTCCAACAGGTCCATGTCTTTCCTGTGCTGAGGGGTCCAGAGCTGGACGCAGGACTCCAGGGGGGGTCTCACCAAAGCAGAGTAGAGGGGCAGAATCCCCTCCCTCAACCTGTGGGCCATGATGCTTGTGATACAGCCCAGGATACGGCTGGCTTTCCGGGCTACAAGCGCATATTGCTGGGTCATGTTGAGCTTCTTGTCAGCCAACACCCTCAAGTCCTTCTCTTTAGGGCTGCTCTCAAACCATTCTCCATCCAGGCTGTACTTGTGCTTGGGATTGCCCCGACCCAGGGGCAGGACCCTGCACTTGGCCTTGTTGAACTTCACAAGGTCCACATAGTCCCACCACTCAAGTCTATCAAGGTTCCTCTGGATGGCATCCCTTCCTTCCAGTGTGTTGACCCCACCACACAGCTTGGTGTCACTGGCAAACTTGCTGAGGATGCGCTCAATCCCACCATCCATATCGCCAACAAAGATGTTAAACATTGCTGGGCCCACTGCTGACCCCTGAGGAACACCACTCACCACTTGAACATCAAGCCATTGATGCCAACTCTTTGAGTGCAACCATCCAGCCAATTCCTTATCCACTGAGTGGTCCATCCATCAAATCCATGTATCTCCAATTTAGAGAGGAATGTCACAGGGGACAGTTCCAAGTGCTTTGCACAAGTACAGGTCCTCTTTTTCCTTCTGGTCTTAGCTTCAATAAATGGCGTTTTAATCAATACCTTACACAGCCTGAGTGCTTTTCTTACTGGGATCACAAAGAAAACTAGCTCCAGTGCACTACTTCAGCGAACCCATTCAGCATCTTTTGTTTTCTTATCTTTGCATCCTGTCCTGACACAAAGCAGCAGCACCTCTAGCGTAAGAAAAGGGCCACAAGGAATGGAAGTGATCCAGCTTATAACCTGAGTTAATTCTGCAGCCTGCTGGGGATGTAAAGTCCTTCACGGCTTCATAATGCAGTTCCTAGCATGACCTGATTCTATGTGCCTTCTGCAGCAGGAAGACCATGTTCAACTGCATAGAGTTGCAGTTCCTCTTCTGGCTCCTCCCAAATGCCTTGGTGAATTGCACTTCTCATCTTTTTTATTTACACGCTCCTCACCTGAGGCCCTGACAAGTCACAGGACCTCCCCAGTCTCCTCCAGATCCTGGACATTGGCCATTCAGGAGGAGGGAGCTTGATGGGAAATGGAGCAGAGTGACTGCAAGGCCTACTCCTGCTCCAGCATCTGCCAGCTCCTTGGATACACTCCAGGCCTAGCAGGTGCTCTCAAAGGCGCTTTGCTTTGTGTACCCCTTTCCTTATTACAGTTAGTAGAAGCCATGAAGAACCACTGAGGTTATCGCACCTTCTCCTTAATTTCACAGGTTTATAGACACTCTTCTCACTGAAGAATTCAGAAGGCAATCTGATTTTTGGATGCCTACATAAGTGATCCCAATCAGCAGCCTCAACCAATTTTGGTACTGCAATAGCTTTAGAGATCTCCCTTTCTCATTTTCTAATTTATACTCCAAGGAGTCTCTCTCTAGTAGTTTTCCACGGGGCTTTCCCCAAAATAAAAACCTCCCTGAACTGATTTGGTCATTCTGTATAAAATACATATAGACAGAAGTGTATGTCTCTTCTCAAGAACATAATCCTAGTTTGAACATTGTGCTCAAACACTGTTCCAAGCACAGCCTCCTCACCATGGCACCTTCCCAGGCATAGAAAAAGAGTTCAAATGTTAGCAATGAGGCTGACTCGTGATTTCATGTAGCATCCCCCCGCCTCTCTTATGGGTATGTCATTACCCTCCTAGGAAACAAGCAAGGGCTACAGCTAGCAGGGTCTGAGCTTCTGGCAACAAGAATCAGAGGAGCATGAGTTTGTCATATCTAGACTAGACATGACCTTTTGAAATATTCATGTATGATCTATGAAATACTCAAGTATTTCTTCCTTTCACTTTATTTAATTATGCTTCACTGAACATTTCTGATGGCTTTTTGACTCAGTGACTTCACTTTACCTCCAAGTCAGCATTGTGCGAAGTCATGTTCCTTTTGAACACACCAATGTTCCTCATTTCACCTCTAATGATTACTGCTATCACCACAGAGCTACTTTAGAGATACTTTATTTACAGCAACACAAAGAGCAATACAGAAAAAAGACAGATCAGGTATGCAACCCCTCGTCATAAGTGTCCCTCCTAATCCCACCTTTAGAAATGCATTCTGGATTCAAAACCTTTGTGGAAACATTTTGCTGCTTTTGCACCTACAAGTGAATAGATGTCTCACCACAATACAGCACCATGTTTCAGTCCTGTTTGGTCCCAGTCAGTGATTGGGCAGGATGTTGCTGAGGCTCAGTGAGACAGGCTCTGGGTTCAGGTGTGTCCCAAAGGAGAAGCAGTTCCCACCACCACCAATAAGCAACAACTCCTTCTCATTTGGCAGAAAGACACTACTATGATTATGCAGCATTAATGGCCACTCCAGATGCTCCTGAAAAAGGAAAGGAGATTTTGAACATACAGGACTTCAACACATGTGTACTTCATACAATGCTGTAGAGGTATTTAATTTGCTACCCTCATTAGAAATTTAAGAACAGCCACACTGGGTCCTATCTAGTCCACTATACCACCCACAAATGTGTGTAAAAATACATAGCTAGAGAACACAGGAACAAGGAAACCATGATATACTTCTCTAGTATACCCCACCCACCCAACAACTTGCAGTTCAGTCATTTTTAATGAGAGATAATGTCTTTGTGTTCCCTGAACCTTAATGTTTTCCCTTCCAAGAACATAGCTGGTCACTTTTTGAATCCATGTAAAACTTTGGCATTCATATCCTGTGGCAAGGAGTTCCACAGCTTACGTATATTTCATATGAAGCACTCTTTTGAAGCATATTGCCTGCCAGCTTCTTTTGATGTCTCCTAGTTCTTACATTAGAAGAAAAAACAAACAGTCGTGCCCTCTTCACCACAGAGGAGAAAGCCTCAAGTACATACTTATACATCTGAGGTCCAAGAAACACCTGATTTATAACCTGTATATATGTGATATCTGATAATCTGAAAAGCAGCTCTTTCATGCTGACCTCCAATATTCAAAAGCTGAGGAAAGTGAACCTTGGAGACACACTTTCTGCAGATAACAGACTGTAGCAGTAACAAAACTGCTGTGTTGGCAGTTTAGTTATGGTTGAGGCCACTGGAATCTGAAGAGGACGGGTTGTAGAGGCTTCCCTTGTAAACTGCTCAAGTCAGAAGGCAACTTTTATGAGGGTACCCTTGTCTATATTCTTGGAGAAAGGGTAAGGGATAGTAATTAAGAGAGATATATCTGCCCATGTAACTGTTCCATGGCTTTTTCAAGCACAGAGAAAGCTGCCAGCCAATGGTTTTGGTGCTATCACCTTCTAAGACATGTATCAAAGCAGTAATACTAACAGTATCCAGTACTGCACAGAAAATCACTGACAATTCCAGTCTTTCAAAACTTGGGACCGATCCACATACACTGCACAATATTATCAATACTTTAGCACAGTACTGGTAGGTTCAAAAGCCTACAGAGTTTCACCTAAGTCAAAGCAAACAGCTCATAAGCAAAGGCAGCTACCAATCCATCTGCGTCCACTTATTCAATGTAAACAGAAAAGCTCTATTCTTCTATAGAAACATACAATCATAGAATGCTTTGGGTTGGAAGGGACCTTTAGAGGTCATCTAGCCCAACCCCCTTGCAGTGAACAGGGATATCTTCAACTGGATCAGGTTGCTCAGAGCCCCATCCAACCTGGCCTTGAATGTTTCCAGGGATGGGGCCTCCACTACCTCTCTGGGCAACCCGTTCCAGTGTTTCACCACCCTCACTGCAAAAAATTTCTTCCTTATATCCAGCCTAAATCTACCCTCCCTTAGTTTAAAGCCAGTCCTCCTTGTCCTATCACATCAGGCCTTGCTAAAAATATTTTCCCCATCTTTCCTATAGGCCCCTTTCAGATACTGAAAGGCTGCTATACGGCCTATTTTATGTAAAGGATACTAGGCCACTTACAACTGCTACTACAGAAAGACTGAAGCATACTTCATGCTTTATGCCCTCAGGAAAATGCTGCAAGGTCAGCCAGATGCACACATACTGCCTATTATAAAAACCAGACCAGTCACAAATTCCAGTTTCACCAAGGACAGGATCCACATGCCCAGATACCTAAAGAAATTTGTTCCTTTATGAAGAAGACAAATAAAAACTTGTCAAGCAACAGAAGCTTTCTCATAGAATCATAGAGTGGCTTGGGTTGGAAGATACCTTTAAAGCTCACCTAGTCCAACCTCCCTGCAACAAGCAGGGATATCTTCAACTAAAGCAGGTTGCTCAAAGCCTCATCCAGCCTGACCTTGAATGTTCTTAGGGATGGAGCATCTACAACCCCTCTGGGCAACCTGTTTCAGTGTTTCACCACCCTCATTGTAAAAAATTTCTTCTTTATATCTAGTCTAATTCTACCTTCTTTTAGTTTAAAACCATTACCCCTTGTCCTATTAGAAAAGGCCCTGATGAAAAGTCTGCCCCCACCTTTCTTACAGGCCCTCTTTAAGTACTGAAAAGCACAAAAATGTCTCCCACAAGCCTGCTCCAGGCTAAACAACCCAAACTCTCTTTCAGCTGTCCTCATAGGAGAGGTGTTCCAAGCCTCTGATCATTTTTGTCACTCTCCTCTGGACCTGCTCCAACAGGGCCATGTTTGTCTCGTACTCCAGGCAGTATTACCACAGATGAGGGCTACTCACAGACTAAGTTTTGCCCAGAGTATGCCAAAATCCTGCCATGTGACGTCATCTGTATGATTGTTCTTCACTGAACCATACAACAGAACCACAGAATAGTTGAGGTTGGAAGGGACCTCTGAGTATCATCTAGTCTAACCACCCCTGTTCAAAGCAGGCTCAACTACAGCAGGTTGCTGTGGAATTATTAGTAAAATTAAGGTTTTACATCTGAAAATTAAGGTTTATATGAAAAACGTAGCAGTGTTCACCCACTGAGGAAAAGCAAAAGGTGCTCTGAAGATGCAACACAGCTGCAGCAGGCATGCAAGGAATCCACTCACACACCAACTCCCTGCAATGTACCATAGAGGACGGAACTGAGTGGAGACTCCGTGGCCCTGCTCCGTGATGATAAAGTGGGAAGAAATGGTTCTCTAGGACTGATAAGCAGCTCATCTGGCCCCCTGAGCCAACACGTTTTCGAAACCTTGCCAAAGTGCTACCCTCTCGTGAACTTTGCTCGTTTTAATATCATTTTAATACCAAAACACACCTCCATCCCAAAGGCTCCCCGCCTCCAAGGTGCGACCACCCCTCTTCGAGTCTGCGCTCTCGATTTTTCGTAAACTATACCTTTAAATGTGAAGCGAGAAAATTTTACACCAATCACGATAAAAAGTATGTATGACTACAGTCACTCAAACTCCACCTTAAAGGTAGAAAGGATATAAAAATAGCCAGGGAAATGGGGGATTTTCAGAGAAGATCATCTTCGGAGGAAAAGAAGATATCACCACGAGCAAGTCAAGGGAAACTCCACCTCAGACTGCCTCCGACAACCGGGATCGGCGGACAGGCTGAGCCTCGCTTCTCCCCGCCTTGGGACGCCTTGGGTGAGACTTAAACTGAGCGCTTTTCTCTCGGGAATAGTTACTCCCTAATGTTTATAGCCAGGCTGTATTATTTATAACCTTTTCACGCGTTTTATATTTGCACGTGCTTTCTTGCAGACAGTCACTATCACCGGCAATTCAAAAAACCTCTCTACCTGTTGCACAAATAAAACTGCACTGTTTCAGTAGCCAGTTGTCACAGTTTCTCACTGAACGCGACCAAATGCGGCCATGCCAGTTCATGAGCACGACTGGACTGAAGGTACAGACTGCTATTAGTGTATCCAGAATCGTGGTAGTTTAATATACATATTAAACGCGACTGGACTGGTAGTGGTAAATTGGACATCACTCAGAATTTAAACCTAGCCGCACCCAGCCTCTCACTTCGGTGAAGAGCGTTAGAGAGCAAGGGGGTTTATTTTCTGCCAAATAAACGCGACAGTTGCTCAGCACCTTGCCCAGTCAGGTCCTGAGTATCTCCAATGATGGAGACACCACAGCCTCTCTGAGCAACCTGTTCAGTGTTCAATCACCCTTACAGTAAAAAGTTTTCCTGTGTTTAAGTGGAGTTTCCAGTATTTCCACGCTGTTTTCTTCTTGTATTGCAGGCAGCCTCTACAGCACACAGCAATTTCCACCATGAAGTTTTAATGAAATTATACCACAGACCTCCATTAAGACTGAGTTTCTGGTTTGATCTGTTCTCTTCTTCAGTAAGCATCCTGAAATTACTATGCCTGTGCCCATCTCAGTTCTGCTCCTCCTGTTTGGAATAGAGCAGCTCTGTGCCCTCCAGTCTTCTGCACACTCAGACTCTCCCTCTCTTAACCCATTTATATTCTCTGGGATGGTAAAAGCACTTCAAAATTAGATTCTACCTCAACCAGGGAATGTTTATTCCACTCACAAATTTGCCTACATTGCATTCTCTACTCTGTTTCAAGGAATAGCCCTAAAGTTACCACGTTGCTTCTCACAACAATGTTTACTCTGAAAGAAAAATTTCAGTACTTACCACATCAATCATATAGTCCAAGCAGAGACCAGTTCTTAAGTCAATGACAGTGATGCCTGGCACAGAGGATGAGTGAAACCACACTCCACCAACAAGCAGAAGTTTTCCATCATGCACATGCGCAGTATGTGAATACCTGTGAGTTCAAAATTAAATTGAACTCTTGTTAGTAAGAGAGGTAGGTAGAGACAGGCCAAAGATTCACTGCTGAATGCCTTCTACTTACCTTGGGATGAGAGGAGGGTGTGTGTCTACTGTTTGCCACTGAAAGCCATGTTCAAGCTCCCTCAGAAAGAAAACTGAACCTAAGGGCTGCTCAACTGCTCCCAGACCTCCTGCAATTAGCACTCCTCCTTTCCAGCTACAGGCACTGTGAGAGTGACGGCTTTCTGGTGCTGGACCCTCAACAGGAATCTAGGAAAACAAAAGTCCAAGGCTGAAGATTGCCAGGATAAGTGTCTTCTTCATGTCCAGGCTCTTAAATGACCTCTTCCTGTTGCATGTCCTGTGGGATGTAACATTCTTTCCTGCCATGAGACAGAAACAGGTGCTGGAGGGGAACAGAGTAAACATGATCGGGAACAATCAAAAAAATCCAACCTACCCATGTTCCTCTAAGAATGGCTAAGTAGAAGTGTTTCCATTTACACTATCTGCAGTATTTCTCTGGCCCTCAGTATATATCCTGTCTTTAGAGGGTTTTATTTCTGCACATTTATTATTTATTATTTGCATTCTTGCATGCTGTTTTCTGTTCAAGACATGCACCTGAGAACCACAAGTTTACAAACACATGAACTAATGCAGTGACCAGCAAAGCAGGTGATCAGTGGCTCAAACCACAGAACAAGATAAAATGCTGAACTACAGTACTAATATGCAGAAAGAAAACCTTTAGCGCAAGCACTAATGGAAAAAATGTAAGATGAGGGGTTTAAAGAAATATCACAGCAAACAGGCTGTGGAGGAAATTCCAGAGGCCATCTGGTCCATCCCTTTCTCCTACAGCAAATTCAACTACATCTATTATCATCTGGAGAGAAGGTTATTTAATAGTTTCTGAAAGTCTGCAGTGACAAGAGTTTCTCACTGCTTTAGGCAGTCTATTGCAGCACTTTACTATATTCACAATTAATAGCTTTTCTCAGTGTCCAACTGAAGTTGCCCTTTCTATAGATTCCTTGTACTACTCAAAGTAAAAATGGAGAACAATTCGTTTTTTCCTCTCTGCAGCTACATTTTACATATTTGAAGATTTATTTGTATCTTGAGTCTTCTCCAGACTCAATAGCTACCAGTCCTTCAAAATCTTCCCCAGCAAGGTATGTGGTCTGCTCATTCTCGTTGCATACCTTTATAGAGCTGTATGGCATCCTGTCCACCTCTTTTTCTCAGGAATTAGCTTTGGGTATTTTACAAAGGTCCTGCTGAGATCAAGAGCACTGAAGAGAATAGAAGAACCAATTCATGTGTCTTACAGATAACATTCCTGGTTACATACCTGAACACATAGTTTAGGCCTACCACAACAGCCTGATATTGCTTACTCATGTTTAGCTTGTGATCTCCTGTAATTATGCAATCCTCACACTGTAAGTGTGCTATGCACTATTTTAAAACTCAGTCTATCTTTAATAAATTGTAATTTGTTTTTCCACAAGTATTTCTTATCAAAGTAATACTCTTGTCAAAGTAATTTTGAGTTTTCACCTTGTCCACTACTGCACTATTAAGCTACTCTGCCTGATGTTAACTGCCTGTATAATATAAATACTCTTTGCTTCATCATTCTTGTCATTAACACCTGGACCCCAGGACTGATCCTGTGCAACACCACCATTTCCATACAGCGTGATTTCTAAACATTCTCAAAGTCTGATTTTTCCTAATTTTGCACTACCCTGCAATACTCATGTTTAAACCATGTTTTCTTAGTCTGTTATGAAAGCATCACTCAAGATGTGTTGAAGTCCTACTGACCCTTTCTTCAGGACAAAATCTACCACTATGCCATAGAAAAATGTGAAACAAATTACTTATTGAACTCTCATTGGTGGTCACTTATCTCCCAATTACCTTCAGGTATTTGTAGTCTGTTACTATTAGTTTCTGTATTTTTGGGGACCTGAGATGAAGTTGGTTTGGTTTCCATAAAAGAAGCTCAAAGCATTTATGGAGGGTGAGAGCAACTGTTTCATTAAGTTTCTTGAATCACAGTCATGTTCAGTGCTAATGGAATAATAAGTGAAAGGGGAACTGATAAACAAAACCAGACAGAGACATAAACCTGACAGACAAGGGATAATGGAGACAATGCCAAAGACCAAAAGTCTCCAATCACTAACCCATGGTCCATTAAGAAACTCCAAGCACAGCTTTCAAGACGGCTAACCTGGACTTTGCAACTGATAAGAAGGGGAAAGTGAAGAACAAGAGGATTCGGAAGACTCTAGGGAGGGTCTGTAGGACTAAACAAAACTTACTAATGGACGCTTAGGAGAAGGGGATTGTTAGGGAACAAAGAGAGGGAAGGAACAAAGAAGGGTATAAAAGGGGCCAGTTACATGTAAACAGCCACCGGTCAGTACACTTGTCTGACTGAGCTCTGCACCTGATCAATCTATCTTACTGGTTAAATCCTTTCTTAACTATCTCTCTGTGTATTATCACTCTCTACCCCATGTCTGTGAGTCACGCAAAAACTAGGCGCCTGCTACTGCAGAGACAAGTATTAGCGAATATGGAGTCAGAGCAGGAGGGGGGAAGCATTCCTGGAACTTTTGTGCCAGCAACTGGAGCAAGTGAGGGTCTCAGGATTAGGAGTTGGAGGGGCCACAGATCTTGGAAAGCATCTTCACGGCTCTCAAAGACCTTGTGTCCAGAGTGCCAGCTACTGGAGGGGCCAGCGTGAGTGAATGTGGGACAATGAACTGGCCTCAGACTGGGGATGTAAGCATCTCTGGGCCTGTGGCTTGAGTGGAAGTCTCAGTGCCACACAACCAGGACAAGACCACCACAGGTCACTGGATGTGTGCATGTCCCAGATGCAACTACCTGGGTGACAGGAGCAACTTAATCAAGTAAGAATCTCAGCACCAGCAGCTGGAATAAGACCATAGGTCATAGTGCCCATGTGCCTGGATGCCAGCTCCTGTAGGGGGAACCAGTTTGTTTGTATTTTCCCTGGACCTTGCATGCATGTGAGTGTGCATCTCCAAGTCTTGCTCTCGAGACCCTTCCCATCTTTGCCCTCAAGAAGAGAATCACAGAATCACAGAATCAGAGAATATCTTGAGTTGGAAGGGGCCCATAAGGATCATTGAGTCCAACTCCCCTGCTCCTCACAGGACTACCTAAAACTAAACCATATGACTAAGACCATTGTCCAGATGTTGCTTGTACTGTAACAGGCTTGGTGCTGTGACCACTTCCCTGGGGACCCTGTTCCAGTGACCGACCACCCCCCTCAGTGAAGAGCCTTTTCCTAATGTCCAGTCTGAACTTCTCCTGATGCGGCTTCATTCTGTTTCCTCATGTCCTATTGCTGGTCACCAGAGAGAGGAGATCAGCACCTCCCCTTCTGCTGCCCCCCTTGAGGAAGGTGTAGACTGTGATGAGGGTACCCCTCAGCCTTCTCTTCTCCAAGCTGAACAAACCAAGTAACCTCAGCCACTCCTCGTAAGTCTTGTCCTTGAGACCCTGCACCATCTTGGTCACCCTCCTCTGCATACACTCTAATAGTTTCATAACCTTCGTATATTGAGGCACACAGAACTGCACACAGTGCTCCAGGTGGGGCTGTACCAGTGCAGAGTGGGACAATCACCTCCCTTGACCATCTAGCTATGCTGTGCTTGATGCACCCCAGGACATGGTTGGCCCTTCTGATACCTGCAAATATAGATGAGAAGCTATTAATTTGTTAGAATCGTTGTATGCTAGACGGCACCAAACAAAAGTACATTTTGTGAATAGCTAGGATAGTTTTAAGATAAAAGTTTTTCAATAATCCCCCTGTAGACAGCTCGGCCTTGGGTGGCCAGACGTGTGGAATTATAATGATAAGCAAGGTGCGGGATCACTGCAACACTGGAACAAAGCAGAATCACAGAATCACAGAACCATAGAATCACAGAATAGTAGGGGTTGGAAGGGACCTCTGTGGGTCATCTAGTCCAACCCTCCTGCCGAAGCAGGGTCACCTACAGTAGGCTGCACAGGACCTTGTCCAGGCAGGTCTTGAATATCTCCAGAGAAGGAGACTCCACAACCTCCCTGGGCAGCCTGGGCCAGGGCTCCGGCACCCTCAGAGGGAAGTTCTTCCTCATGTTCAAACAGAACTTCCTCTGCTTCCGTTTGTGCCCATTGCCCCTTGTCCTGTCACTGGGCACTACTAAAAAGAGCTTGGCCCCACCCTCCTGAGACCCACCCTGCAGATATTTGTAAGTATATATTAGGTCCCCTCGCAGCCTTCTCCAGGCTGAACAAGCCCAGCTCCCTCAGCCTCTCCTCGTACAAGAGATGCTCCAGTCCCCTCACCATCCTTGTAGCCCTCCGCTGGACTCCCTCCAGTAGCTCCTCATCTTTCTTGAACTGGGGAGCCCAGAACTGGACAGAGTACTCCAGATGAGGCCTCACCAGGCCAGTGTAGAGGGGAAGGAGAACCTCCCTCGACCTGCTGGCCACACTCTTCTTGATGCACCCCAGGATGCCATTGGCTTTCTTGGCAGCCAGGGCACACTGCTGGCTCATGGTTAACCTGTCCTCCACCAGGACACCCAGGTTCCTCTCCACAGAGCTGCTCTCCAGCAGGTCCGCCCCAAGCCTGTACTGATGCATGGGGTTGTTCCTCCCCAGGTGCAGACCCTGCATTTGCCTTTGTTGAACCTCATCAGGTTCCTCTCTGCCCAACTCTCCAGCCTATCCAGGTCACGCTGAATGGCAGCACAGCCTGCCAGTGTGTCCACCACTCCTCCCAGTTTGGTGTCATCAGCAAACTTGCTGAGGGTACATTCTAACTCTTCATCCAGGTCATTGATGAAGAAGTTAAACAAGGCTGGGCCCAGTACTGACCCCTGAGGGACACCACTAGTTACCAGCCTCCAACTAGACTCAGCGCCGCTGATGACAACCCTCTGAGTTTTGCCATTCAGCCAGTTCTCAATCCACTTCACCGACCACTCATCTAGCCCACACTTCCTGAGCTTCCCAAGGAGGATATTATGGGAGACTGTGTCGAAAGCCTTGCTGAAGTCTAGGTAGACAACATCCACGGCTCTCCCTTCGTCTACCCAGCAGCCTTGAAGGACACAGTATACGTGATCTTAGAACTGAGTTTGCGCAGAAGAAAAAGTCAGCTAGCAGACACCGTGATGAAGAGTGTGAGCCTTCATCTGAAGACACCTGATGACCACCCGGAGGTGCTAACAGACCTGCGCAAAGGATATTAACATATTTTAATGTGTTCCTGGAAAAATCATGAATATGTATGTAAACGTAGTATAAATGTTTAGTAGTTATGTCTTTTTGGCACACATATTTGGGTGGACCTATCCCCTGTGCGTCCAACACTATAATAAAGAATGCCTACTTTCTAAAACTTCAACTTCAGTTTTAGAGAGTGAATTATTTTGCTGCTTTCCGGTAACACTTTTGCCTGTCAGGGCACACTGGAGACTCATGTTTAACTTGCCATCAACCCAAATCCCCAGATTTCTTTCTGCAGGGCTGCTCTCCAGACTTGTCCCTGAATTTGCATGCATAAACAGGATTACTCCATCCTAGGTACACAATTCAACACTTGCTCTTGTTGAATTTCATAAGGGTGGCGACTGGCCAGCTCTCTAGCCTATCCAGATCTGTCTGTAAGGCCTCTCTACCCTCGAGGGAGTGCACAGCTCCTCCTAATCTAGTATCATTAACAAACTTACTTAATATACATGCAACTCCTGCATCAAGATCATTCACAAAACATTAAAGAGCACTGGCCCTATAACTGAGCCCTGCAGAACCCCACTGGAGACTGGCTGCCAGCCTTATGTAACCCCGTTTGCCACAACTCTTCGAGCCTGACCTGTCAGCAAATTGTTCACCCACAATACTATGGACTCGTCTAGCTGTATGCTGAACATTTTGTCCAGAAGGATACTGTGAGAGACTGTATCAAAAGCTTTGCTAAAATCCAAAAAAAAGCCAGATCTACTGGCTTCCCTTGGTCAACAAAATGGGTCGCCTTGTCATACATTCCCAGGGTATTCAGCCTCCAGAGCTGGAAGACAGGGATGGAGAGCAGAATAAACCTCCCATAATCCAGGAGGAGGCAGTTAATGACTTGCTACGCCACCTGGACACTCATGAGTCTGTTGGGCCGCATGGGATCCACCCAAGAGTACTGAGGGAGCTGGTGAAGCAGCTTGCTGTGGAATTATTAGTAAAATTAAGGTTTTACATCTGAAAATTAAGGTTTACATGAAAAACGTAGCAGTGTTCACCCACTGAGGAAAAGCACGAAATCTAAAGGAGCTCTGAGGATGGGACACAGCTGCAGCAGGCATGCGAGGAATCCACTCACACAGCAACTCCCTGCAATGTACCATTAGAGGACGGAACTGAGTGGAGACTCCGTGGCCCTGCTCCGTGATGATAAAGTGGGAAGAAATGGTTCTCTAGGACTGATAAGCAGCTCATCTGGCCCCCTGAGCCAACACGTTTTCGAAACCTTGCCAAAGTGCTACCCTCTCGTGAACTTTGCTCGTTTTAATATCATTTTAATACCAAAACACACCTCCATCCCAAAGGCTCCCCGCCTCCAAGGTGCGACCACCCCTCTTCGAGTCTGCGCTCTCGATTTTTCGTAAACTATACCTTTAAATGTGAAGCGAGAAAATTTTACACCAATCACGATAAAAAGTATGTATGACTACAGTCACTCAAACTCCACCTTAAAGGTAGAAAGGATATAAAAATAGCCAGGGAAATGGGGGATTTTCAGAGAAGATCATCTTCGGAGGAAAAGAAGATATCACCACGAGCAAGTCAAGGGAAACTCCACCTCAGACTGCCTCCGACAACCGGGATCGGCGGACAGGCTGAGCCTCGCTTCTCCCCGCCTTGGGACGCCTTGGGTGAGACTTAAACTGAGCGCTTTTCTCTCGGGAATAGTTACTCCCTAATGTTTATAGCCAGGCTGTATTATTTATAACCTTTTCACGCGTTTTATATTTGCACGTGCTTTCTTGCAGACAGTCACTATCACCGGCAATTCAAAAAACCTCTCTACCTGTTGCACAAATAAAACTGCACTGTTTCAGTAGCCAGTTGTCACAGTTTCTCACTGAACGCGACCAAATGCGGCCGTGCCAGTTCATGAGCACGACTGGACTGAAGGTACAGACTGCTATTAGTGTATCCAGAATCGTGGTAGTTTAATATACATATTAAACGCGACTGGACTGGTAGTGGTAAATTGGACATCACTCAGAATTTAAACCTAGCCACACCCAGCCTCTCACTTCGGTGAAGAGCTTTAGAGAGCAAGGGGGTTTATTTTCTGCCAAATCAACGCGACACTTGCCAAGCCACTCTCCATCATCTATCAGCAGTCCTGGCTAGCAGGGGAGGTTCCAGATAACTGGAGGCTTGCCAATGTGACACCCATCTACAAGAAGGGCTGGAAGGAGGATCCAGGGAACTACAGGCCTATCAGCCTGACCTTGGTGCCAGGGAAGATTATGGAGTGATTCATCCTGAGTGTGCTCACTGGGCATGTACAGGACAACCAGGGGATCAGGCCCCACCAGCATGGGTTCATGAAAGGCAGGTCCTGCTTGACCAACCTGATCTCCTTCTATGACCAGGTGACCTGCCTAGTGGATGAGGGAAAGGCCATGGATGTTATCTACCTGCACTTTAGTAATGCCTTTGACACTGTTTCCCACAGCATCCTCCTGGGAAAAACTAGCTGCTCATGGTTTGGATGGCTGTACACTTCGCTGGATAAAAAACTGGCTGGATGGCTGAGCCCAGAGAGTTGTGCTGAATGGAGTTCAATCCAGCTGGCGGCCGGTCACAAGTGATGTTCCCCAGGGCTCAGTTTTGGGGCCAGTCTTGTTTAACATCTTTATCAATGATCTGGATGAGGGGGGTTGAGTACTCCCACAGTAAGTTTGCAGGTGACACCAAACTGGGTGGGAGTGTTAATCGTGTTAACCTGCTCGAGGGTAGGAAGGCTCTGCAGAGGGATCTGGACAGGCTGGATGGATGGGCCAAGGTCAACTGTATGAGATTCAACAAGGTCAAGTGCTGGGTCCCGCACCTGGGTCACAACAACCCCATGCAATGCTCCAGACTTGGGGAAGAGTAGCCGGAAAGCTGTCTGGTGGAAAAGAACCTGGGGGAGCTGGTCGACAGCCGGCTGAACATGAGCTAGCAGTGTGCCCAGGTGGCCAAGAAGGCCAATGGCATCCAGGCTTGTATCAGGAGTAGTGTGGCCAGCAGGAGCAGGGAGGGGATCGTGCCACTGTACTTGGCACCGGTGAGGCCGCACCTCGAATACTGTGTTCAGTTTTGGGCCCCTCACTACAAGAAGGACACTGAGGTGCTGGAGTGTGTCCAGCGAAGGGCAACGAAGCTGGTGAAGGGTCTGGAGAACAAGTCCCATGAGGAGCAGCTGAGGGAACTGGGATTGTGTGGAGAAGAGGAGGCTGAGGGGAGACCTTCTCACTCTCTACAGCTACCTGAAAGGTGACTGTAGTGAGGCGTGTGTTGCTCTCTTCTCCCAAGTAACTAGCGATAGGATGAGAGGAAATGGCCTCAAGTTGCGTCAGGGGAGGTTTAGATTGGACATTAGGAAAATTTTCTGTAGTGAAAGAGTGGTCAGGCATTGGAACAGGCTGCCCAGGGAAGTCGTGAGGAGTCACCATCCCTGAAGGTGTTAAAAAAATGTGTAAATATAGCACTTCAGGACACAGTTTAGCAGGCATGGTGGTGTTCGGTTGACGGTTGGACTAGATCTTAGAGGCCTTTTCCAACCTTAATGATTCTATGATTCTGTGAAAAGGAAATTGTTAGTTAAACAGGACTTTCCCCTCGTGAATCCATGCTGGCTATGACCAATGCTATGACTGCATTGTCTCTCAAGTGTTTTTCAATAAATCCTAGAATAACCTTCTCCATAATTTTACCAGGCACTGAAGTGAGACTGACAGGCCTGCAATTACCATAGTCTTTCTTCTTATCCTTCCTGAAAATTGGGATGTTTGCCAATATATCCTGGAATAACGTTCTCCATAATTTTACCAGGCACTGAAGTGAGACTGACAGACCTGTAATTACCAGGGTCTTCCTTCTAATCCTTCCTGAAAATTCGGATACTTGCCAGAGGTCCAGACGACCGGGACCTCTCCAGACTCCAGAGACCACTGAAAAATAATGGAAAGAGGTCCGGCAATAACGTTAGCCAGGTCTTTCAGCAGTCTCGTATGAATCCCATTGGGCCCCATACATTTATGTGCATCCAGCTGGAGCAGCAAGTCTCGAACAAATTGAGTCAGCTGGGAGTTCACCATTCCTTGAGTCACGGTCTTCCAACAGTGGGCTCCAGGGGTCCCAGAGCCCACGACTGGTGTTTGAGACAGAGGCAAAGAAGGCATTAAAATCTCCATTTTTCCTGTGTCCCTATTTGTGAGATGACTGATGTCATCAAGTAACAGACATTGTAAATGAATGACACTCATTGTAAATGAATGACATTCGTTTATGATCCTCCTTCTGTTGTAAACATATTTTTAAAAGCCCTTTTTGTTGTCCTTCATAGTACTGGCCAGCTCGAACTCTAATCAAGCTTTGGCCGTATGGATTTTCTCCCTGTAGTGGCAAAAAGCACCCCTGTAGTCCTCCCGTGACACCTGTTCTTGCTTTCAATGTCCATACACTTCCCTTTTCCACCTAAGTTCTAGAAGAAGATCCTTGCTCAACCAAGCCGGCCTTCTGCCCCGCTTGCTTGACTTTCGACACTTGGGAATTGCCTGCTCCTGTGCTCTTAAAAAGTGAGCAGCATTCGTGGACCTCAATGCCTTCAAAAGCAGATTCCCAGGGGACCCTACTAACTAGTTCCTTCAGCAGCCCAAAGTCATAGAATCACAGAATCACAGAATGGCAGGGGTTGGAAGGGTCCTCTGGGGATCACCTAGTCCAAACCCTTGTTCACCTACAGCAGGCTGCACAGGACCGCATCCAGGTGGGTGTTGAATATCTCCAGAGAAGGAGACTCCACAGCCCCTCTGTGCCACCTGTTCCAGTACTCTGTCACCCTCAAAGTTGAAGTTTTGCTGGCAGTTTGACTCCTTTCGCCAACGATTTGAAACTCAACTACTTTATGGTCACTGTGACCAAGACAGCCACCAATCACCACTTTGACCACAAGTCCTTCGCTGTTTACAAACAACAAACCTAGGATAGCACCTTTCCTAGTTGGCTCCTTCAGTACCTGCACCAAGAAGTTAATCTTCAACGTGCTTCAGGAATTTCCTGGACCTGTTTGTGTCTGCTGATGATGTGCAGGTCTGGTGTCATGTAGACTGACCCATGATCAAAAAATCCAAAATTCTCCCAGTGACACCAGTCAGGGAGCCAGGTATTAATCAGCTGGGTCTTCCTGTTTCTTCCAACATTATTCCCTGCAGCTGGAAGGATAAAGAAAAAGACTACTTGTGCTCCTGAACCCTTAACCAGTCGTCCCAAGGCCCTGAAGTCTCTTTTAATCACCCTTGGACTTCTTATTGCAACCTCACTGCTGCCTACATAAAAAGGCAATAACAATAATAATCGAAGGGCCATACGAAGGTAGGAAGTTTTCTTGTAACATCTTTGACCAGGGACCCAAGGAGGCAGCAGACTTCCCTAAGAAGTGGGTCTGGTCGGCATATTGGGCCTTCTGTTCCCTTCAGAAGAGAGACTCCTATGACAATGACCCTCTTTTTTCTTAATGGAAGTGGTTTTGATGCAGGGCATAGGCCAACTTAACCTTGGCAACAACTCCAACCTATATGGACTATCATCCTCATCATTTGGTTCCACTTCCACAGCCACATACCTATTGTACAAGGGCACCTGGGAAGGTGAGGTACTCATGGAGGATATGCACCTGCTGCACCATGCAGGAACTTGTCACCATTCTCCTTTATCCCTTAAATCATCACGTTCTACTGGTTTGAGAGAGGATACGGAATCCTCCGTATCATGTGTCCTGTCTGCCTGACAAGTCCTGTCCCAGGAAAGGCAGGGTGCGGTTCCAGCAGACAATCTCCTTCTCAGACTCCCTGATACTCCTCAACCTACTCACCTCCTCCCAGAGCTCTGCACTAAACTGAGGAGTTCCTCTACCTGAGTGCACCTCTCACAGGTCTGCTCACTGCTGCTGTCTGGTACTGGTACACGTGTAGGGCACAGCCTGCATCCTGACCCCTGGGTAGCAGCAGGTTCCCATTGGAGCTCTGCCTGGGAAGCTGTGTCAGTTCCGGACCTAGACTTCCGCCAGACAGATACCATCGCTCCCTGTTTGAGCCGGCAAAGTTAAAGCACCCTTCCATGCAAACCGCCACGCAACCTGCCACACCCTGGCTGACACGCCACGCCCTGCCTGCCCTGGTCGCAGCGCTCCTGGTCACTAGTGAACCCTAGGGGTTTCTTTTATAGATGTGGGGCGATTGGCTACGGTTGCTCCTGGCCTCATCTCTGTGCTCCCGGCCTCGTCTCTGTGCTCCCCTGAGGCTTCCCTGGTTCAGGAAAACCCCCTGCACACCATGCTACGGCATCCACTGCGGATTCTACCAGAACCAGAGCTGCTTGCCTTGGTGACGGAGAACAATCGCAAGGAACTCTTATCAACATGTATAAATGCCTAATGGGGGAGATAAAAGAAGACAGAGACAGAATGTTCTCAGTAGTATCCAGCGACAGGCCAAGAGGCAACCGGCACAAATTGAAATACAAAAAAAATCCACTTAAACATACAAACCCCTCACATTTTACCATAAGGGTGGTCAAGCGCTGGAATAGGTGGCCCAAAGAGGTTGTGGAGTCTCCATCTTTGGAGATAACCAAAACATAACTGGACAAAATCCTAAGCAACCTGTTCTAGTTAGACCTGCTTTAAGCAAGGCTGCTGGACTAGATGCTTTCCAGATGTCCCTTCCAGCCTCAGCTCTTCTGTGAAGACTGTATTCCACTAAATAGCACGGTGTTTAGAAGTTAGCTCTAACTCTAATCACCATGGAGTCTGACAGTACTGGCAATGCCATCGCTTCAGTATGGTAATACCACTGTGATTTAGTTGGGCTTCCAATATAGCAGCATGCCCCTATGAAGTGAAGGCAATTTCTACTACCCAGGGCCTCCCTAAGTTCTTACCACAGTGCAGGAAAGTTCTTCAGCGTGCAGGAAATACCAATCCCCTAGCACAGGCTCCATAGCAGAGCGGCCACCATATAGAAACAGGTACTTCTCACCTACAGAAAAAGACAGCCAAGCAAAAAGAGAAGTTAGAATTTGGTATGTCACAAAAGCAAAAATTCCTGTTTGCATAGAAGGGGAGCTGACCAAAGACAGAAACTAATGCAGTCAGGCAGAAGTTTTATACGCTGTTTATATTAAGACATCCTGCAACCTGACAACCATTTCCAGACTTCAGCAACAAATGCAAATTGTTTCACAGATACAGGAACTACTCTTGTATCGAGATCTTTTATGAGACACATAGAAGACTAGATATTTTTACTAAGAAGCTGTATTCTTCACATTTGTGGTCATTCAGAAGACCCCCATGTCGTGGTTTAGCCCGAGCCAGCAAACAGGCAGATGTTCCTTGGTCTTCCCCTCACCCCCAGTGGGATGGGAGGAGAATCGGGGAAAAAAAGGCAAAACGCATGGGTTAGGATAAAGACAGTTTAACAGAACAGTAAAGAAGAAAAATAACAACAATAATACTGATAAAAAGAAAATACAGAGCAAGGAATACACAGGGCAATTACCCTCCCCTGGCCAGCTCCCCCACTTAAACAGCAAGCATGATGTCACATGGTATCGAATATCCCATTTGTTTGGCCAGTTTGGGTCAGCCTTGTGCCTGCTGTGTCCCCTTCCAGCTTCTTGTGAAAATTAACCCTATCCCAGCCGAACCCAGGACACCCCATCATCCACTCATATTCTGTAGTTTTCGAATGTTTAAGGTCTGAATGGAAATCACACATTATAGTCTCAAAACCAAAAGGAGAAAACATGTTTTTTAATATATGTAACAGACTTAAGTAATGAAAATTTAGGCAATGGAAAGCTTACAACTGTACGATTAATAAAACTAGGAAACCCTAAGTACATAAATCACAGCAACACAATGATGTCTGTTTATCCCAAGAAAACAGATAAATCCTCATAAGACAACATGTATTTGTTCATACAAAAGGGAGATAATGATAATTTAAGTGTGCAGGAGTTCATCTGGAGAAGCCTCAAAAAGGAGGTACAAAAGGTGCAAAAGTACTTTGGGTAAATTTCAAGAATGTGCGTCAACTGCATTATGCCCTGTCAGCTAACTTTTTCATAATGGACTGTGCAAATAAAATAAGTGTTGGTCACTTACTTCAGCTACAAAGCAAATTCAAGGCAAAAATAAGGTTATAAAATAGTCTGACAAAGACAAAAAAACAATGTATTGTTTATAAAATTTTATTTACTCATTTAACATTTGCTTCAATATAAAATTTTGACTGGAAAGCTGAACCCTAAACTGTATTATGATGTTAATGAAACACTGCTCCACAAATGCACAGTATGTTCCAGACTAGACTAACAAGTGCTTAACAATACCCCTGGTGTTCCCGTTCAATAGCTCCCTGCCAGCTAGTAGAGAATGAAACAGCTTAAGAAAGGACAGCTTTCACTTGCTGAATTCCACTAGTCCCACCACTGACTTGCCAACAACTGCTGAAGTTTTTGCCCCTTACAGTCAATATCTTTTACTAGACAAACCTTCAGCGTGCCACTTCAGCGCTTGATTCTAGACCTATTCAGAACTACTGAATATTTGGCAATTGCTACTAGAAGGTTAGCATTTCTCCTGAGGTACTTCTCTTGGATAAAGGGATAGGGATCCTGCTCCATTATGCTCCAGAATTATAATATTATCCTTCGAGAGGAAGTTCTGAAACTTCTTTCTGGTGTGATCAAGCATGAATAACTTTAACCATAAATGATCTCAAAGAATCAGTCTTCCAGAACAGATTACATCCCTAAATTTCAATTCTACATACCACTGGGGATTAAGTGGTATATGACATAGGAAATTCACATATTTCAAGTGTCAAGAAGAGATCTCAAAGCTTCTTTTGATTTCTTTTCTACTGGCAGGCTTGAGAAGTGGGCCAATATGAACCTCATGAATTTCAACAAGGCCAAGTGCAAGGTCCTAAACCTGGGTCAGGGCAATACCGAGTACCGATACAGACTAGAGGATGAATGGATTGAGAGCAGCCCTGCAGAAAAGGACTTGGGGATACCGGCAGATGAAAAATTAGATATGAGCCAGCACAGCAATGTACACTTGCAGTCCAGAAAGCCGATCATATCCTGGGCTGCATAAAAAGAAGTATGGCCAGCAGGTCAAGGAAGGTGAGATCCCACCTGGAGTACTGCATCCAGCTTTGGGGTCCTCAGCACAAGACAGACATGGATGTGTTAGAGTGGGTCCAGAGAAGTCCATGAAAATGATCAGAGGGCTGACACACCTCTCCTATGAGGAAAGTCTGAAAGAGTTGGAATTGTTTAGCCTAGAGAAGAGAAGGCTCTGGGGAGACCTTACTGTGACCTTTCAATACTTAGAGGGGGCTTATAAGAAAGACCGAGAGAGACTTTTTACCAGGGCCTGTAGTGACGAGGGGAAATGGTTTTAAACTAAAAAAGCGTAGATTTAGACTACATGTAAGAAAGAAATTCTTTTCTGTGAGGGTGGTGAGACACTGAAGCAGGTTGCCCAGAGAAGCTGTGGATGCCCCATCCCTGGAAGCATTCAAGGTCAGGTTGGATGGGGCTTTGAGCAACCTGATCTAGTGAAAGGTGTACCTGCCCATGGCAGGGGGGCTGGAACTAGACGATCTTTAAAGGTCCCTTCCAACCCAAACCATTCTATGATTCCACAATTTACATAATGGCAGAACAGTATTCTCCATTCTGGTTTTTGTTCCTTTACTAGTAATTCTTAACGCTAAGAATTCTTAACATTTGCTTTGTTTTTCTTTTAAGCATCCGTTTAGATTTACAAAGCCTCACTCACTAACAGTGCTAGGAGCATAGAGGCAAAACAGGGCTGGGGGCGGGGCTCAAATAATATTCTGCCTCAGCTACTTCCAGACCCATCCCAGTGGAGCAATCAAGTGGTAAAAGGCTCATTTCCTCAAGAAGAGCACAGAGAGGCAGTGGCAGGTATGCAGGCAAAAGAATCCCAATTACAGGCTTATAGATTCAGACAATCTGTCCCGGCTCCTCCCAGGGCTGTCCCAGAGCTATCAGCCCCACTGTCCAGCTGTGAAACCCATCAAAATGAGTGCATAAGAACCACTTTCTGGAGCACCTTTGAGGGGGTACTGCCTAAAGGTATGGGACACATAAGATGCAGGGAAAAGCATTTGAGGTTTGCGTAAGACTTACTACAGGATACTCCGGAGAGGAACCAGAGGCAGGAAAAGGGATGGATTTAGGTGTCTGGGGAGGTACAAACACAGAAAGATAGGGGGATAAAAAGATAAAAAGGGCTAGTCACATGTAAACAGGCTGCTGGTCAGTATGCCTGTCTGGTCACATCCTGCACCTCGAAGAAGAGCAGCTGAAAACGAGTTTTTTCATTTCTGAGTAGGTGTGTTTGTGAGAAGGGAGCCAACCAAAATGCAGTTGCAAGTATATATTGTAGCATTTTCAAAAATGCATTTTGAGCCTTTTTTGGCATTACACAGTCACATATATTTTCATTCCTGCCCTGCATCTAGAAAACTAACAAGATTGCAGCTCATCTATAAGAAAAGTCATTATAACAAGGTATCTGCTTTACAGGTTCTGTAATGAATCAACCATGTATTAATGGCATAGACAGTTGAAATCCTGCTCAACCACTACATCAACCAATTCAGTTGCTCAGTTCAGGAAACTCAGCTGAGACTGCTCAGTCTTTCCCTTTTGTCAGATTTAGTAAAGCCTGACAAACAAAAAAGGCACAACAAGAACTGGATAGATACGATAAGAAAAATAAATTCAAATGAAGTTTAAGCATTAAGTCTCTAAGCCCAGGGAAAAAAATCACCACTGGAACAGGATCTTTATGAAAAGTAATTGGATTCTCTGAAGTGGTGATAAATCTATTGAGATCATATTCTTTCCAAAACGTTCAGCAAAAATCTACTGTTTCAGACAAAGGAATACAATGCACCAACATTAACTGTATAGTCTGTACTACAAAAAAGTAAGGCTATATCATGACAATTTGCCTTCTAGACCTCACTGTCTGGAAAGGACAGCCCCATATATTCCTGAATTTGTATACCTCTGCATATCTACAGCCATTTCCACTCTTTCCAGGCTTTTTACCTTTGAATATTACTTCAGTTGTACTGTGTCTCCAACGCAAAGTAGCTGGTTCAGCAGCAGACTGCAGACGTACAAGCTCCACTGTAATGTCATCTGGGTCCAAGGCATTACACATTTCAGGGAACTTTAACCACAACATTCCCAAGCCTGCACTTGATGGGGATGTTCGTCCTCCTACCACCAGCGCCAGACTGCTGGAGAGACATGACACAGTATGGTGCAACCGCTCATCTGCAGAGATACAAAACATCACGGTTCACACCAATCTGTAATAAACCAAAGCATATAAGATTTGTTCTCAAACTGGTTGGAAGGTGAAGGAGGCCCCCCCCCCCTTCCCTCTTACCTTGGTATTTGCTGTATTGTTAATGTGCAACCCTTGCATAACCACTTCCTTAATCATTGTCGAAAGAATAAAGCGGGGATTTCTATGTACTGGGTCAACATGACCAAATAAGGAAAGGAACTGATCCACAACGTGGAGGAAGACTACGGCCTTCATCCTCACGACCACCAGAGGGACCAGAGCGACCCCCTAGCAACAGCATGCGCAGCCACAGAAGGAGACCAGGATGTGCTACGTGGCACTGGAACTACTGAACTATAAAAAGGGACTCTGGGGGAGGTGGGGTGCGGACCGTTGGTGGAGCAAGAGACTCCCCAGTCTGCCCAGTGCTGTTTTGCCTGCTTCATCACTTGCTTAAATAATTTCTATTGCTAATAAATTCACACTTGATTAATTAACAATTGGCTCCTCAATTTGGATTCGTCACGGGAGGCGAGCATCTATAACAAATCTTTCTCCCATTAAATCTACAGAATCATAGAATAATTTAGGGTGGAAAAGACCCTTAAGATCATCAAGTCCAACCGTAAGTCTAGCACTGCCAAGTCCACCACTAAACTATGTCCTTAAGTGTCTCAAGCACTAGGCAGCTTGTTCCAATGCTTGATGACACTTTCAGCGAAGAAATTTTTCCTAATACCCAATCTAAACCTCCCCTGGCAGAACTTGAAGCCATTTGCTCTCGTCCTATCACTTGTTACTTGAGAAAAGAGACTGACACTCACTTCACTACAACCTCCTTTCAGGTCGCTGTAGAGAATGATAAGGTCCCCCTTCAGCCTCTTTTTCTCCAGACTAAACAATCCCAGTTCCCTCAGTCGCTCCTCATAAGACTTGTTCTCTAGACCTTTCATCAGCTTCATTACCCTTCTCCGGACACGCTCCAGCACCTCAGTGTCCTTGTAGTGAGGTGCCCAAAACTGAACACGACACTCCAGGTGCGGCCTCACCGGTGCTGAGTACGGGGGCACAATCACTTCCCTCTTCCCGCTGGCCACACTATTCCTGATCCAAGCCAGGATGCCATTGGCCTTCTTGGCCACCTGGGCACACTGCTGGCTCATGTTCAGCCGGCTGTCGACCACCACCCCCAGGTCCTTTTCCACCAGGCAGGTTTCCAGCCACTCTTCCCCAAGCCTATAGCGTTGCATGGGGTTGCTGTGACCCAAATGGAGGACCCGGCACTTCGCATTCAGAACCTTCAGACCTCTTTGACTGGCAGCATAACTGCGCTGTGACATCACTTTTCCACTAGACATTATTTCATTGTTAGCACAAAAATGTCCTCCTTACACTTGCCATCAGTATGGGAACTCACCCCTTTTATCAGGATTTTCTTTTTTCACACAGCCAGCTTTCCAGTAGCCTGCATGCTTAATCAGCACATGAAAACTTCTCATACGACAGTGCTGTCCATCCTCCTCCCCAAAACCTCCAGTGGTTAGAATCACATTGGGTTTTATAAGAACAGAGTGGTGACCATAACGTCTCAGGCCAGAAATATCAGAGTGCATTGTACACACTGCTGCAGTGATACTCCCAGCCATCCTGACAGGACCATCACGATGAGGAACTGTACGCCAAAGAAAACCAAAGAACAAACAAGAATCAGGGACTACATTTTAAATGAGATTAAGGAAGTCTGTTCAGCTTTTCAAGGAAAAAAAAATAATGAAGCAAGTTCACAGAGCACACAGAGAATTTGACATGCCCTAGAAATCAAGCTGTAATGATTTAAACTACCACTGTGCCAACTTTCAACCTCTGTTTACTGCTCCCTCAAATCCTGACACAGTTCTGAGACTGCTTTAATGGGGTGGAAATAACACTGGCTAAGAGACTACAGTGTCCTAAACTGCTGTAGCAAGATAGGAATCACTGCAATTCCTTCAAAACGAGTACCTTTCTGATCAAGTCAGTATTTGGCTACTTAAACAGCAAAGAAGAGCAGAAAAAGAACAAACACCTGGAAGATGGATTTCGAAGTTTCCTGCTATATTTTGATTCTACCTTCACAAATGCATTGAGACAAAGTTCTAAAGCATGACAAATAATTTGTGTTAATTCCAGTGGTCCCACTACAAAAAAACATTTTCAGTTATCTAAATCTTCTAATTCTTGTGTTATAAAAGGTTATGAGGTGGAGGAGAAGTAGCTCTCAGTCTACGCCATACCCAGAAAAATTGCCTGTAATGAATGTTGTTTAGTACAAGACCCTACTTTCTATTGTTTGAGGACAAAAAAACTTTCATCTCCTTGGGCTTAAATGTCTTTCTACAGATGGATCTTTTTAAGACTGAGGGGGTTTTTTATTTCAGAAAATATATTTACCTTGCTCTGTTTGGAAGATTTAGTACTTGCACTCTTTTGAACAGCGATCCAAATGTATTTGAGAGGATAGGTGGGCACACATACTGTTATTTGAGACATGCCTTTTGCCATTCCCAGTAAAATATATCTACGTATGGATAATCTACCAGACTTTGAAGGCTCTTGCTATCAGTTTTCAATACAACAGAGACAGCAGCAGAAAGACCCTACTCCTGCTTCTAATGAATGAAGTGTCTTCACTGTATTAAAGTCAGTTAAGCAGATGTCGGGGGGGGGGGTGTTGACTTAAGGATAGATCCTATGCATTTAGGAGCCTTCACAGGTTTAACATAAGGACCAGTGACAATAACACAGTGTATTTAACCACACCCATGTTCATTTAGCTTTGATTTCACTACATGCTTTCAGATCTAAACAAGACACAACACAATGGACTCAGTGGCCTTGTTGGCTTAAGGAATGCCATCCTGCCTTACCCTTATCCAGCTGCTTTTTCTGCTCCCTAGAACACAGATTTTCACTTTCAGTTGCAGACAACTACTTGTGGTGCTATACTGTGAACAAGACTAGTGAAATGAAACAGGTTAAAAACATCCTTCTGCTTTCAATCCTGAAAAAGGAAGCAAGCAGGCAAAAGCAGGAATTTCTTGGACTGCTACTGCTGCCAAGTCCTTTTTATCATGAAAACACAGTCTTGGTCTTGGCTTTTCCCCAGCTGTACTACTTTTCCCCCATCTAAAAAAAAGCAGCATGCAGATTTAAAAGCATTTCAGAAACAGAAATACTAGATGTACGATTCCACCCACAGGGAATAACAAAACACAGCAGAAACTTCGTGACATGCTCTTGAGTGCTCTGCTGGACAATACTTTGACAGTGCAGTAGGTAAAACATAACAGCCTTTTGGGAACTGGAAGGCTAGAAAGGCTGAGAGAGCAATGTACACAGGCAAGCAGGAATAAATTGAAACCTGAGAGTCTGTGGGATCACAAAAATGAGAGGAGGAACAAGGTAGACTGGCACTGCAGCCATGCACTGGCAGGCCCCGCATATAAACAGAAGGAAGAGCTGTTCAGACTGGAAGGTTCAATAAACTGAAAGAATGAAACTGATCAGAACCACCAGAGTCGTGACGTGGCCCTGCCCTTGCTATGGACAGCAGAACCACTGTTAGAAGGATGAAGAAAGCTACTCATGGCAGCATCCCATCTGTTCCTTCCAGGGTTTTACTGTCTCCTAAAATCTCTCGGAGAAGCCTGCATGAGATAAAAGAATACTACGAAAACTAGTTATTATGTACCTGTCATATTGGGTAACAATGGAGTCCAGGAAGGTTCCATCCCCTTTGACGCAGTCAACACAAAGTAATGAGAACACTTCAGATGCCATTCCTGTAGCAAGCCCAAAGAAGAAAACAAACAATCCACCTCAAAATCTTAGAGCAAGCAGTAGTAAGGATCTCAGAATGGCCAGGGTGATCACATCAAAGATCAACCTAGTCTAGCACTGTTCCCAACAGTGGCCAAAGTCAGAAGACTGAAGTTGAATCTGAGAAAGAACAAGTGCATAAATACCTTCTTCACCCCAACTTCAAAAATTTACAGCTCAGGGATTTTCAGAGCAAGAAGCTGTGTCTTTCTATTGAACAGTCCTTGATGGATTTCTGATTCATGAACCTACCAGTTGCTTTTGAACTCACATCAGCATTTATCTTTTGTAACACAAAAAGGTGTGGCGAGGAGTTCCATAGCTTAATTACATGTTGCATGAGGAACTTTTTTTTATTTTTGAATCAGCTGCCCTTTAAGCTTCCCAGTTCTGATCATAGAAAAGAGTGAGGGCTATACACCCAGAGGGATTAAGGTTTTTTACAGGTCATGGAATATAAGTGATCCCAAAGAAATCACAAATGTTCAAAGGTGCAACATGGTCTCTGCTGGGTGATAATACATAAATACGATTTCCAGCCTGGCCTTGGAATCACTAAGAGGCAGAAGCACAAGCAAAAGGACTGTACCGGAAGTCAGTAGCAATACTGGAGTCCACCCTGGCTTTTACGGACATTAGAGAATTAAGTATGTTCATTCCCGTGGGTGGGATACATTCAGCCATCTACATGACTAGAAGGCATAAACATGAGGCACAAGAAACCACAAAATTAGCATCATTGCCCCAACTTCTACCAGAAATAAAAAGCGTCTTTTGAAAAGTGATATGCAAAAATTAATGCAAATACTGAAAATGGAAGAATTCATCCCTAGGCAAATTATTGTAAAAATGAGTCGCCCTCAGCACTAAGTGTGTATTTTACATTTTTTATCTAATTCAGTCAAGCTTGTTTCCAGTAAGACCTGGATCTTACTTTATCTCTATCTCAAAAGCTAATTGTAGAGCTCTCTGTTCATATATCTTACTCCTATGCACATTTTTCAGCTTGGGCTTGTGTACATGTTAACCTCCTCTACAAGTAAAATGATAGATGTCTTTACTTTCTCACTGCATGAGCAATTGCCTTGATCCACAATAATTCCTGTAGACATTCCTATACCACTTTGCAAATCTGCCAGCATCTTTGTCATCGCTTTTGCATTCATGTAGCAGAGCAGATCATGCATGTTGGCAAAATAAATGCAAGCACATTAAATTCTTTTCATACTGCAGGCTGTTACATTTCTAGAGAGAATTACAGAGAACCACAAAATCAAAAGGGAAACTTCTAGTAAGTATCCTATAGGATATTTATCTTAAGTTACTCAGTATCTTTGACTTCTCCACTTCAGATAGTCACAAACTTTGCCAGCAGTTAACATAAAAATGGCAAAGAACAGAGTCATAGTTAAATCGTTAATGTAGGAATGGCTGTATTAAGTTAGACCAAAAAATATCTGAAACTAGTAACCTGTATCCAACAACAACAAACAGTAAAAGCCTACAGAAATGCAAGAGAGCATGACAAGTGCATCTGCTTCCCCCAGGAATGCTCCCAACTATTTGCAGTCAGGAACCTCATGTCAGGTGTATTTTTATGTACTCAGTAACCCTGAATGGATTTCTCTTTCATTAAAATAATTGCCCCTTGAACTCATGCAAACTTTTAGCATCTGCACCATCTTTTATAGCACCAGCTAGTTTGTAATGCTAAGACTGTCTCCTTGAGAGAACACTCACTAAAGAAGGAACAAGAAGCTTTTCTAACACCAAAGAGGGTCTTCTTCCAGTGATACCTGTCCCAGCTTCACATGGAGCTTCCTGCGGGCTCTGCATTAACTAAGTCTGATTCAAGATCCTTTCTGCCTACGTGAACGCTTATGCCTCAGCAGCTCTTGTACAGAACTGTGACCACAAGAAATTGCAGACACCTTATCACACCAAAGCCAGGTCACTGGTGTTCAGAATAAACGAGGCTTACCTCATATTCATCAAAAGGCTCCAGAGCCTGCACTCTTTGCTGCTCATCTTCCGGAGTACAACAGCTGAAAAACTCATTCATATCCATGACGCTGCACTCAGTCCAGCCCTAAAACAAAAATACCTCAAAACTATTACCTCTGGAAGGACTTCCCATAAGAAAACAAAGACCCTAAACTAAACACCTGCGTGAGCCTTTAAGACTGTCTGGCAGGAACAACAGCAGCCCAGAATCTGGTGAGGATAGATCCCTCACCTGTAAAGCTCTTAAGAATTTAATTTATTATATCAAAAATCTTAGAGGAACCCATCTTGCCTTAATCCCACACCAGAAATTAGGCTGCAAGTTGGCTGGAAGGACCTTCAAATGACTAGTCATGCTACTAGAGAAGGCAGCGTCTCAGCCGTGGCCCTGTCTGCTTTAACCCATTAACTGACACAGATGATGACTTCCAAAATTATTTAATGTTACAATCTTTCCCAGGTAAATCACGCTTCATGTGTGCCCTAGAGGTGCAGGTACTTACCTTTCCAAAAAAGCGCCTCTGCTGTGCCTCACAATCAGGGTACTGTGTCAAAGAATGAAGTGCAGAGTTCAGCTGGCTAAAGTGGTGCTGCATGACACGTCCAAAGGGGTCCTCTGGGTGCATCTGCTCATACAGCAGAAAGCATGCCTGAGAGAAATGCTCTGCTGCCCACTGAATCAAGGCATCTGACCTGTCAGGCAAATTGTGCATAAGAAATTAAATAGTTGAGGGCCCACCTATCTTATGGTAGATGCAATATATCTCCCTGCAACACCATAAAGCACACTATTAACACATCCTGACAGAGGTAATACACAGAAGAGAATCCTGTGCATCTCCTGCCCAGTCTGTGCAGAGAACTCAGGGGATGAGAACAAAAAACTCAAAATCACTCATTCGACGTTTTTCTTCTTCTTTTATTCCTCCCTCTTAAGATGTCATGTGGACATCAATTACCCTACCACAATTATGATGTAAACAGCTGTTGGGAACTTCCACAGAATTCCTGAGGCTTTAGTTGTAAGACAGCAGGTCTCCCAGCCCCAGGTGACATACATACAAAGAAGCTTATTCTTTTCATTTTACCACCTAGCTAACAGAATATAACTCAACTGACCTGCTGCTTTCCATGTAGGTGAGCACCACCTCTGCTATGAAGAGGGTGGGGATTTCATTGTCCAGTCCTGCTTCCTTCAGGGCTCTCTGCAGCTCAGACAGCTCTGATAAATCCACTCCCAGTAATTTATAATCCTCTCCAGAAAAGGTAATGACTCCTGGAAGACAAAAATGATACAAACTCACTACAGTGCTGATGCAATACTGAGACCAAAAGGGACAAACAGGAAAATCAATCCAACAGGCAATTGCTCACTAGGCTGTGCCCATCAACTCCGTTTCTTTTGGGATATGTACAAGAAAATCCCCATCACTATATGAACTATAAAGGCATAGCATCAAGAAGCTTCACAGAGGTCAGCCTCACCTCCGTGCCTGGGAAGATCATGGAACAGATCCTCCTAGCAGCTATGCTAAGGCACTTGGAGGACAGGGAGGTGATCAGAGACAGCCAGCACGGCTTCACCAAGGCCAAGTCCTGCGTGACCAATCTAGTGGCTTTCTATGATGGAGTGACTACATCAGTGGACAAGGGAAGAGCTATGGATGTGATTTATCTGGACTTCTGTAAAGCCTTTGACACAGTCCCCCACACCATCCTTCTCTCTAAATTAGAGAGATATGGATTTGATGGGTGGACTGTTCGGTGGAGAACAGATTGGTTGGATGGTCACAGCCAGAGTGGTGAATGGCTCAATGTCCAAATGGACAACAGTGCCAAGTGGTGTCCCTCAGCGGTCCGTACTGGGACCAGTGCTGTTTAACATTTTCATCAATGACACAGACAGCAAGATCGAGTGGACCCTCAGCAAATCTGCAGATGACACCAAGCTGAGTGGTCCAGCTGACATATCAGAAGGACAGGATGCAATCCAGAGGGGCCTGGACAAGCTTGAGAAGCAGGCCTGTGTGAGCCTCATGAGGTTCAACAAGGCCAAGCACAAGGTTCTGAACATGGGTCAGGACAACCCCCACTATCAATACAGGCTGGGGGATGAAGGGATTGAAAATAGCTCTGCAGAGAAGGACTTGGGGATGCTGGTGGATGAAAAGCTGGACATGAGCCGGCAATGTGCGCTTGTAGCCCAAAAGGCCAACTACTCCCTGGGCTGCATCCCCAGCAGCATGGCCCGCAGGTCGAGGGAGGGGATCCTGCACCTCTACTCCACTCTGCTGAGAGCCCACCGGGAGTCCTGTGTCTAGCTCTGGAGTCCTCAGCACAAGAAGGACATGGAACTGTTGGAGTGGGTCCAGAGGAGCGCCACAAAAACGGTCAGAGAGCTGGAACACCTCTCCTGTGAGGAAAGGCTGAGAGAGTTGGGGCTGTTTAGCCTGGAGAGGAGAAGGCTCCAGGGAGACCTTATAGCAGCCTTTATGTACTTAAAGGGGACCTACAGGAAAGATGCAGAAAATATTTTTAGCAAGGCCTGTTGTGATAGGACAAGGAGTAATGGCTTTAAACTAAGGCAGGGTAGATTTAGGCTGGATATAAGGAAGAAATTTTTTACAATGAGGGTGGTAAAACACTGGAATGGGTGGCCCAGAGAGGTAGTGGAGGCCCCATCCCTGGAAACATTCAAGGTCAGGTTGGATGGGGCTCTGAGCAACCTGATCCAGTTGAAGATGTCCCTGTTCACTGCAAGGGGGTTGGGCTAGATGACCTCTAAAGGTCCCTTCCAACCCAAAGCATTCTATGATTCTATGCAATCCATTAAATGCAGATCTAAAACTCCGTTATTCCTAATGCAATTTTCACATACAGATTTCTCATAGAATTATCACATTTACTGTAACAACAAAATTTTAGCATATTTACTTTAACAACATTTTTACAGAACCACTATAATTCCAAATCAAAGGCTCTCATTTATAGACTTATCAGTTTAAGCTAAGAAAATACCGTTGCTTGGATAGAATTTGAATGGTTTGCCTTGCAACCATAAAACCATTCTCAAGTTTTGGGGGGTTTGTTCATTTGTTTGGTTTTTTAACTAGATTTCAGTTCTGTAAAATGGCATTGAATCCTCAACCAGCACATGCTAACTCTCTGCAAACACCAGGACTAGTCTCACAGATCACTGTTCTCAGAAATCAGTCCCAAATTGTGATCTGCAAACATTAGCACGGCATACCTCTGTACTCCATAAAAATATCATAAGCTATAGCTTGTTGACCTGTTTAAACCAAAACCAAATCATAAACAAAGCAAAGTGTAAAGTACCTTTAGAAATCACCTGCTCTATGTCTCTGTACCAGTGCAATACAATAGTTACACCTGTCCTGAGAACTGTTAATCTACACTGTTCTCAAAAGCATCCACTACTGGAGGAAAAATGGGCTTCTTCAGAAGCCCATCCCAGTGTTCCCTGTTAATTTCTTCTAACAACTAACTTGTCTATCCATCACTTCCTGCCCTCTGGAAACAGAGAATAGGATATTCCCAGCTCTTTTGACACCTGCCTTATAGTTGAAGTACTTGAAAATTATTGGTATGGATAGAATTCTTTGCTACAGGATGCTGCCAATATTAAAAATGTGAATGGATTCAAGAAGAAACTGAACAAGCTCATGGAAGAGCTACTCGCTAAGATTTGTTAAACTGCTCATGCCAGCCAGGAACTTCTTCTCTGCACCTAGCTCTGTAGCTGTCTTCCATCTGCATTTAAATCAATTATTACAGTCTAAATGTAGCAGTTTATGTATGTCCCTATTGTATTTCATTCCACATTTTCCAGACCATTCACGTACTCTGTTAAAATTCCACTCTCATCCACCATATTGCAACTCTCCCTGTTTCCTGCTGGTTTATTACATTGTCACCTTCTACAGCATATCATCCATAACATTAATGGAAACCTTGAAGGAAATCAGACGCAGGAGAAACCTCCAGTAAACCCCATACTTTACATTCCTCCGTTGTGCCACTGAACTGCCCCTTCACATTTAGCTGGCATAATAATCCTTTCACCTCTGCTTATATTCTACAGTAGTTTCATAAGGCTCACTGTTTCCTGCCCTGGAGAGGAAAAAAAGGTCAGGCAACATAACAACTAATGTTTAGTATAGTCAAGACACCTAAGAGTCATACCTTCTCTCCTACCCATAAAGTCCATAAATCACAGTGTAATTCAGGTTGAAAGGGGCCTTTGAAGGTCATATAGTACAAGTCCTTGCTCACAGGAGAGTTACCGCTATCAGGTTGCTCAAGACTCTCCAGTCAATCTCTATCTCCAACGCTGGAGATTCCACCACCTTTCTGGGCAATCTGTTGCCGTTTTTAACAACTCACATAGCAGGAAAAAAACCCAACATTTTCATTACACGTAACTGGAATTACCTTTGTTGCAACTTGCAACCACTGCCCCTTGATTGTTTGCTTCATGAAATAAAAGTCTGGCTCCGTTTTTTCTACACTCTCCCATCAAGTAGTTGAAGACTGCAGTAAGATTCACCTCCCTCCCAACCTCCTCTTCTTAAGGCTGAACAAACCCAGTTCTCTCAGCCTCCCCTCCTATGGCATGTACTCTACCACTTTGTCATTCTTGTGACCTCTCACTGGACTTTCTGCAGTTTGCCACTGTACTGGCGAGCCCAAAGCTGGACATAGTACTTCAGAAACTTTAACAGAAAGAAACTGAACTTGGTTTGATATAACCTGCTCTTGACAAATCCATTCTGGCAACTATACATCTTCTTGTTATCTCCCAATGCTTACAAATTAATTTGTTCCAAATTTTTTCAGAAAATGAACATGCTTTTCATCTACAACTCTGTAGTTCCTCTACCATTATATCTCACTTTTTAAAGGCTGAAGCTATGTTTGCTTCTTCTCAACATTTAGTACTTGGAAAACCTTCCACAAATATCATACCTAATCCTTCCCCTCCAGTATCTCCCACCAGTACTGACAACTCTTTCATTCTTTTGATCAGAGTAGCTTTTTGGCATGCCACATTTGGGAAATCCACCTCATATACCACAGTGTGATGCAGAAGACCTATGTCCTTCAAACGGAAGTATAAGGAGTCAAAGCCAGCACCCAAAGACAGGATCTGCAGAGAAAGGACCAGAAAAATTTATACTCAACTCTAGCAGCATCCTGAGCATCTAGGTATGAAATATTCATAACATATTCAACAACATCCCCTGCAGAGTGTCAAAATCAGGGAATCTCCTACAAGCAGCAGAAGAATTTTGTGTAGGTATTGCCCCCTCCCAGGTATTTCTGTCAAAGTGACAAATGGACAGCCACAGTAGTGCCAGCCCTGTGCTCTTGTGGGAAAGGATCACAACAGGTGCACTAACAAGCCACTGCAGTGCCAAGATGCCAAAAAGACTTTAGACACTTATGGTGGAAACTGCCAGTACATCCAAAGAAAATGCACCTGTGTCCTAGGGTGGCTTTGGGTCTTCAGCAGGAAGTCTTCAACACAGTGATCTACAGCACGGGTGCGGATGTAATAACCCCTGTGGAATGACATGCAGTTGTAATCACTGTCCAGGAACTGTATTTCTCCAGCACTGGCATCCTCCATTTCAAAAAACTGATTTTTTCTCTCTCAGCTTCTACCCAATAACCCCACATTTATAGACCTGCCCTGGGAGATGTCTGATGATTTGCTCATGTCTAGAGCTTGTTAATACAGAACTCCTGTATTCAGTAAAGGTATTAACCAATAAAACTATGGATAACCCAGCAAAAACGTGTAGATATCCTAGCTGGTCCTGTTCTGGTTTGCATAAATAGTCACTGGGTGAAAAAGTATGATTCCAGAGAGCTAGGATGCTCCTCTGCAATGTGGGTGGCCAATACCTGAGTTCCTGCCCCAAATCAGACACCATAACAATATGAAATTAACTCCTTTACTTACAGGAGGCTATAGGGTGTAACAAAGCAAATGTCTATGTGCAAATGCAGTGAGAGGGAAACAAAAATTGGAAGAGAAGCAAAGTCAGGAAAGGAATTTCATTCTCTGTTTTCTGAATGAATGGAACTAAGGAAGTCTAACTCTTGGAAAATGTTTACCATTTGCCTAATCTGGCAGGGACTGGTGCCTCTTTTTCCCTGTCATTCTCTTTTAATTAGTTTCAACGTGTCCCCACCAGGCTTACCAGTTCCTATCTCGCCCTTTTAACAAGCATGTTATCCTCCCCATGCCTCACAGGTACTAAAGATATCACTAGATATTCTAAGATGTCCCAAAATTCATCTTGTGTTGACAACAGCAATACATAACTCCTTCTATTAATTTAGTCTGGCCTGGCGATGTCCTGTGACAAGTCAACACAAACTCAGCTTCCTGACCTGACGAACAACACTCATCTTCATAGGCCTGCAAGCTTCTGCTTGAATACATTTTCTTTCCCCTGAATTAAACTCCTATGGCAATTCATAGGCATTTTGATTGCATAAAACTATTACCCTCGTATCATGTAAGCTCCATTACCATGTCAGCACAGAACCCTCTACACATACACATTAAAATATTCATGCTTGTGTCCTGCAGAGCTCCAGAATAGACCTACTGTTCAGACACGACCGATTCAAAAGATAGTACTGTTTCCCTGAGCTACCATATACCTTGCTAAAATTGTAATATTATTGAGAATTAATGAGAAAACTATTGACGTGCTAACATTTTAAGTACGTTAGTTTTCAAATCTTATCTAAAGTAGTTTTCAGCAGCATTGAATAATGGAGTTAGGAACCAGTGCAGTGACATATTCTACACAGGATAATGCTTTCAATTTTGGCCCACGAGCCATGTAAAATTACACTAACAGTCTAAAAAGGTTACATTACTGACAGTGCTCTGCACGCTGCCTGCCACTGCACTACTTTCCTCAACACCTTTCAGAAAGCTGTGCCCTAAACAGAAGTGCCAGTCAAGGGGCCTGGGGGTCACCAGGGCCCTTCTGCAGCCTGAGAGGTGGGAAACTGTGGGCCCCGTGTGCCGGGCGCAACACGCTGGCGCAGGCACCAGGGCTCTGCAGCCACGGAGGCCAAGGGCCCCGCGCAGCGCCCGCCCCTCACCGGTGGACAAGTGGGGCTCGCCGCCGTCGCCGTGGCCCCACCAGGAGCCGCACGAACCGGTCCTGGATGTAGCCCCGCGCCGCCGCCGAGCACTTGCTGACGGCACTGCTGCTGCCGGTGCCCTGGACCTGACGGGACAAGGACACAGCGCTGGCGCTTCCGACCGACACCGCAGGCCGAGAAGCGCCCGGGCCTCCCGGGGCGGGACAGCGGCGCCAGGCAACGCCAAGGGGGCTCCGAGGGGAGGGAAGAGCAGTTCCCGCCGGCGCCGCCAAACCCGGTCACGTCCCAGCTGCCACCCGCCACGTTTGCCTCCCCTCGTCCCCCGAAGCCGGTCCAGGCCCCGCCACCCGGGCCGGGGTCCCGCTTGCGCAGAGACCCCCGACGGGCGCCCGGCGCGGAGGGGCAGCGGCGCCCGGCCGAGGACCACTCACGGCGGCGGGGCGCGGGGCGCCCGGATGCCCGCGGCCCATCCTGCGCGCACCGAGGCACGGCGCGGCGGCGACGAGAACCGCGAGCGCACCGCCGCGCGCAACCAGTGACGCGTCGCGCGCGGCGCCCGGCCGGGGAGTGTCGGGGGCGGGGAGCTGCCAGGGGAGCGCGCCCCCTGGCGGACCCGCCCCGCCTGCGGCCCCGGTGCCGGTCCCGCCCCCGGGCGGCTGGCCTGGACGGGATCCCCCTGGCTTGGGATCCCGGCCCGGCCGCCCCTGGGATCCTGGCCCCCGGCATCGCGGCCTGGTCGCCCTGCTCCCAGCGCCTCTGCTGCGGCAGCCGGCGGACCCGCGAGCGCAATCCCGTATCTGGGCCCGCTGGCGAGGGAGGGCCAGGAGCGCGTCGCCATGGCAACGGGCGGCCTCTGCGCGGTAAGCGGAGGGGCGGGGGGAGAAGCGCTGCGTCAGAAGCAGGGTGCGAAGCTCGCCGAAGGGTGCGTGGCTCCCCGGGGCGTGGTGCCCATCTCCCAGGCCGGGTGCGGAGCTGCCCGGAGAGTGCGGGGCTCCCTGGGGCCGGGTGCCCTTCTCCCAGGCGGGGTGCGGAGCTGCCTGGGGCATGGTGCAGAGCTCCCTGGCAGGGTGCAGAGCTCGGGGGGGTGCAGAACTGTGCAGAAGGACACACAGTAATTCTGCCTATGATCTGTTCCCTGTGCTGCAGTTCAGAGCAGAGCTGGCACTGGTGACTCCATGTGTTTTGGGACATGGCTTCCTGGGGGTTCACGGGTTGGCAGTGTTGAGGACAAACAGGCAGGGACGTGGGAGTGTCTGTGGTAGAGGAGATGAATGTTTCATGTTACTTCTCTTTAGGGTTTGCATTAGGAGTTGTAGAGGAGCCATGGTAGCCTGAGCTATGTAACATGTCATGAGTACTATACTTACTGTCCTATAAAGTGTCTCTACACATCTTGCATGCCACCAATTGCTATATTGTGCATTGAATAAGTTACAAACTTGAAATGTCACTTTTATAGAGAATGGTCAGCATGCATATTTCTAACTGGGACCCGTAAAACTCAGTCCTCAGCCCAGTGCTAGTCTTTTATCAACAACCACATGAAAATTTTTCTCTGGTGTATTTTATTAATGTTGTCTTTTAGGTGATTCCTGGCATACCTGAAGTAGCTAGTCCTAGCTGCTGCAGTTATAGCGCAGGATACAGTACGTTATGGTAGCTCCTATATTTCTATTTGTGTTCTAGGTGTGTGCACAGTTTCTGCAGAAATCGAGGCTTCCTATTCATCAAGGCTCCCTTTTCCTAGCTGCTCATCATTTTGTTGCTCTTGTCACATCTCTGGGATCTGGAAATGATGTTTTGATTTAGTTACAGGTTAAGATTTACAGGGAATGCTTCCCCATCCTGTTGGCACTTCAGATCTTGCAGGATTTCCAATTATATTAGCATCCTGAGAATTATGATGGAACAAAACACATGGCAGCAAGTTGGGGATTGGCCACTGAATTCACTGCATCCAGCCATCCCAGAAAATTCTTTGCAGTCCTACATTTCTATATCCATGACAATCTACACAAACTCTGTGAGCTGACACTGAAACATCAACTGGGCATCTTGGCTTTAACAGAAGAACACAGGCCCAAATAGGTTTTTTAAGGGGAGGGGGGAGTAGGAGGTTAGTTTCCCATTCTTAAGTACGAGGCACCGCATGTGTGCTCGAGGAAAGGAGTCTGTCAGGTTACCTTGGATGAGAAGGTGGTGTGCAGCAATTCCTGCGTCTGCATGTCCAATCCCTAGCTGTCACAGACGTAAAACCCTGTAATCACTCATAATTTTATGAGGCTCTAGCTTAGAAGCAGATAGGATTTTTGCTTCTGTGTCGTTTTTAGTTTGGAAGGATGTTTTTGAGCCTGATTGTTGTAATAGCTAGAAATCTCCAGATTTCTTGTCACATGAATTAATGGCCAGTTTATATCCATTTATTCTTGATTCACAGTTAGTCTTAATGTGAAATTGTTCCTTTACCTTTCTGACACTGACTCCGAGTGGACAAGCGGACAGATTTATCACTTCTTGGTCTGTATTTTGCCAGACTAAGGCTACCTAAGCAAGTTCTGCTAGTGAGAAGTGAAAAGCTTTTAAAAACATTTCTGAGAGGGGACGGATGCTGTGTGTGCAGGGTATGCTGTCATAGACCTGGCACTTCCCTCTGGTTTGGACATCTTCAGAGGCTAACATGGGGGAGCGGATGTCTCTTCCCTGGTGTACACGGGCAACCTTCCCCTGCCTGGTATCTCCTCCCACTCCTCTGAGGATTCCCCTGGGGCTCTGCACGACATTCAAAGCTTGTGAGGAATGCACAGCTCACCCCAAATAACAGAAAACACATAGCAGAGCAGCACAGGCATCTAGGGGCCCCATGCTGCTCCTACCCCCAACTGGGCGGGTGGTCTGAGGAGAGGGGAGTACATAATGAAAAGCATTTGCTGCAGCAGCTATCTATAGTCTTTTGTGTTTGTGAGCAGGCAACGGACAGGCGTGGCCCTGCTTGCCTGACCTCAGACTTGACGTCAGAGAACCCCAAATGAATAACAGGGAGTGCTCCAGAGGGAGAAGCGCAGCCGGGTTGCCCAGCATGGAAGGTGAGACACCAACACCACTAAACAAGAGAAGAGATGATTGCTTCCACAGAAGGATGCTCTGTATCCACAGTACCAAGACTCTGGCGTCCATTGAAGGTGGGCCAAAAAGTTTGGATCTTTCTATGGACTGACTCAGCAACACAAAATCTGTGCTTTTGATCTGCTACAAGCATATTCCCATACCTGTTACGCTGTCTTAATCACTTGGATGCATGCTGAAGGTTATCAGTTGCAGCACGGTCTCTATATCAGCTTACACCTGGGAAAGAGCTCTAAGAAGGATAAGAAGGTTACAGATCTGTGTCGTGCTAAGCAGTAGGACTGTGTGTTAAAAATATTGCTACTCAAAATATTTGGTTCTAATGATACTGATGTTGTCTTGTTGCTCCCAGTCACTGCAAGAGTGGAGTGCTGGATTCATCTGCGAATCTAGGACAAAGTGGTAAGAATTGGATCCAGGAGAACATATGGTATGAGTCTCAGATCTCGATCATTTTATTGTAATGTAATACCACAGAGAGGCCTCAGTGACAGGGCAAGGCCTTGTCAGGCTAAGGCCAGTGCAGCAAAATGTAGAGATAAACAACATAACTGCTAAGTCTTATGTGTGTGCAGAAGTCTTGAGTCTACAACCTAAATACTGCACAAAATACATCTATGCCATCAAAGAGGCTGTGATTAACAAAGCAAGATAAAATCATAGAATCATGGAATGGTTTGGGTTGGAGGAGACCTTTAAAGATCATCTAGTCCACTCCCCTGCCATGGGCAGGAACATCTTTCACTAGATCAGGTTGCTTAAAGCCACATCCGACTTGACTTTGAACACAATCACAGGAACCAACTTCCCAGTCATTGTTAAGAATGTAAACATCTCAAAAAAAATCCATCACTGTCGAGGAAGATATTGTGATTTTCTCATTCTTTGGTGTTCAGTGGAATCTCTTCTCTTTCAAAACAAGTGATGGAAAGGAAGTTCAGAAGATACCCTTAGACACTAATGGCAGTGATGTTGGAAGTGGAGAGAAGAAAGAATCATCCTGTGCCTTGTCACAGAAATTAAGAAGTGCAGGAAAGAGTTGTGAGTACTTTTAAAAGATTAAAAAAAAAGTGGTTTATTGACGTGTAGAGACTATGCAGTAGAGAAGGGGGAACTGAGGTAAGAATATGGCCAAAATACTAGCCTGGAGGGATAACAATTGCATTGGTATTGTAATGGATTTAGATTTGTGAATCAACAGGAGGGTGAAAAGAAACAGCTGAGGAGATGTGAAGACAATGTTGAGGTGGAGTTTTGTTGTTCTTTTGTTTTTGTTTTGCAGAGATCTTGGACAAAAGGATCTTGGTTAATTGCCAGTGCACTGATATTTATAGGATGAAAATTACATGTCTTGTGAAATTGTTGGACACTTAATACATTATCAGCCCTGGGCAAAACAGAGGAAGGGTGGACTGCATATCATAAGAGGGAATGATGATTGCCGTTAACTATACTACCATCATAGATTTCTGAGCAAGATAATCATATGTCTGTTTGGAATACCACCAGTATAGATATGTTGATATCCTAGGAGGTTTGCTTCCCTGTTTTATTCCCAGGTAATATTGTGGTGTTTTAAAATCTCCTTGTTAATAATTCAGAACTTCATTAAATGATTTTGTCAATTCCACGTTGAAGGACAGGAACTTGACCTTAGGCACTGCTATGATCAACTCTTTCTGAAAAACTACCAGAGCTTTCCAAAAAATGTCTTGAAGTCTTTTCCTTGCAGGAGGATGCTCATACAATTCACATCAAGTGATACAGACCGCCATTCTGCCTTTCATCTTCTTGGTGGGAGGCACTCTTCATCTCCTTACCCACCACAGAGTTCTTGTACTACCTGCTGTTTTCCCCATTTTAAGTAGCACATTACCAAATGTATCTGTTGCATTTACATTCAGTGATTCTCTACAGTTTGTGAATAAACACGGATTAGAGTAAAGCACCCGTGGTACTTCTGATAAACTGATATGGCACTTTATGCTGCATTACACTTCTGTTTCTGCAATTCAAAGCAGTGTCTCAATTTACTTTTTCTCTCTGAACAGGTCAAACTCCAGTTTGAGTTACTGTCCAGTGCAGACTATTTTCAAAGAGGTATGAACAAGATAGGAGCCTTTAACTTCCACTGAGGGAAGTTTCAAAAGTAACCTTTCTGCCTGTGTTCATGGTCCTGATGTATGGGGGTGCTGCTCCTCCAGCTGCTTTAATCAGCAGACTCAAGCCTCTCAGAGCTCCCTTTGTATTTTAGAGATAAAGACTCTGCCTTGTTCTTCTCTCCAAATGTAAAAATTATACACGGACTCTTTCATAGCTTCTTTGGTGACTTCAAAGCCTTCAGAAATCTGATTCTTATATTGTTTCCTCCTCAGATCTCTGTCTGAATTCCCTGTCTGTAAAGTGGGCATAAGACCAAATTTTGTATCTCCAAGGGGGGAAGCATGAGGAAAAAAAAGGAATTTTGGCATATCAGAGAGAGAGAGGGGATTTCTGTGAGGCATTTGTCAGTAATACATGAAGAGATGATTAAACACTGGGCAGTAATTCATCAACTTTTGACTTAAACTCTGTTGCTGTATTTTACAATGGATGATTGTCAGCCAGCAGGGTTGTTTCTAGGAGAGTCCCACAGAGCAGTTCACAGTTACAGATTGGAGGCTGAGTCCTGGAAAGCAGGAATTAAAGGATTTATTGATTGAATTAGACGGCCAATAGAATATGAGTTCTCAGTTTGATGAAATAGCTAGACCAAAAGGTTTTTTGAAGAGTATGTAAAAAGGAAAATATCATAGAATAGAATAGCACAGAATAGAATAGCACAGAATAGAATAGCACAGAATAGAATAGAATACAATACAATACAATACTTCCTTTGGAGGGGACCTACAACAATCATCTAGTCCAACTGCAAAGAAGATTGGTATTACATATGTATATTTCATTAGTATAATGATTACTGCCATAAGGTCAGTGTTCTGGGATCAGAGTTTCAAACACATTCTGGTTACAAGTTGAGTGGAGTTCTGGTTTGAGGTCTCCCCTATATTCAAAGATTGAAGCCACACAGTCTCTTCAGTTTTAAAATGGTTGTAAAATTAACAAGTACGGAACTACAACAGGACTTTCAGAAAATTAAGTCCAATCTGTATTTCGACTGTGAGCAAATTTTGTCAGGGTCCCAGATACATATGCCTTCTATGTTACTCTGGCAGGTGACATTATTTCTTACCAATTTCCCAATGTTTCAAGGATCAGCAGTATTATATTGCCATGTTTGCCAGCAGACATAGTGCTGTTTTCCCCAAATTAAAATTCCACATCCACATGATGTTAAAACCAGAATCACATTCTCCAATTTCTTTCTAGGAGGCTCAGATGAACAGGACTAGCAAAGGGAAAGTATCTTTTCATTGTCCTCACCCCCAGTTCTGCAGCTTCCCATTCTCTCAGCTTCATCCTGCTGTTACCTCTGCTCCCAGGAACTCATAACCTAACACAGACATCTAGTCAGTCTCCAGGGTGTTTCTGGTCCATGAATTTGGCCTTGTTTATAGCATCTGAGCCACAAAGTCATCACTTTGGGGCCCCACACATAGATAGCAAGGGAGGAAACAATATAAATTATGCTGGCCCCTGCTTTCTTGTGGTGAGATCTGTACTTGCCAGAAACTTCTAGCCTTTATTCTGGGCTGGGAATGGGTTTCATCATGGAGAGGGAGGCACTTTCTATTCTGAGTGGAGAAAGCAGTACCAAGGAAGGTTTTAATTATCTCCCGTCAGTGCTGAGCAGCCAGGCTGCCTGTAGTTGCAGGAGTTGATGAACAGTGCAGTCCCAGTCCAGACTATTACAGTGAGGAGGGCTGCAGGAATGGAGCATGTTCACCCCATGGGAAAAAGTCCATGTTGGAGGATGAGACCAATTCTTAGATCCAGAATGGAGCTCTTCGCAAGAGGAGAGAACTTCTTCTGCCAGACTCAGAGCAACAGAGCAAAGCAAACACTAATTAGAATTGAAAGGGAAGCATAACAGGCTTTTCTCACCTTTGTCCTACCTCAACTCTGCTTGAGGTTACATTGTACTGTGAAGAATGGCACACTGGGCTTGTCCTTTTAACCTGTACTAAGGACTAGTGTAGAGCTTGGGCTACAGCTGTTCATAACCTAGCAGGGAATGTTGCAGGGAATGTTGCAAACATGTGGAAGATGTTCTTGTCTTTGTTTCTATGCCTTGCCTTGCAATCATGCTCTTTTCCTCCAGAGTAGCCTGGTACAGTCCAGCACTTTGGGGTCCTCCTGTGAGAATTATCTGCTCAGCATTTTTCAAATGCTGTGAGGGAGGGTTCTTGTTTATGTGCTATTCACACTTTTTTATTCCTCCTGTCTTGCTGATGCTAATTCTCCATCTTGTTACCCTTATCTATTAGTGGTTCACAATACCTTTTCTCTGCCTTGTTTTTGCTTTCCCATTATAAGTATAAATCTAAATCCTGCATCCCTATTGCAAGAGCTGCTACTTCCTTCCCTCTCCCTTAGTTTGATTAATATTTCTTTCCATCTTTTCTGCTGACTCACTGGGTCATGTTGCTGATTTTAACATCACCTTGCCACCTTCTGCAGTTTTTGAAATGCGCTCTGTAAAAAATGCATCTGTCCCTGGCATCTTCATGGCCTTCCTGTCTAGGTCCTCCATCCTTCAGAGACTTTGATGCCTTTGTTTGACATTTCTCAAGGTCTAAACTCCTGATGGATCAAGTTGCTTGAATTGGGTCAGGCTGTAGGGGAATGCTGCACTGCTGCTTTTCCTTTGCTGCCTCTTCCTCTACCCTGCTTCCTTCCCTCTTTTCCTCTTCAGAGCAGTGCTGTGTTCAGCTTTTCAGTGTTGCTGTCACCAGGTCCAGCCTGCCTGCCTTTCTCTCTTCTTTCAGTTTCTGCCTCTTTCATGTCTTCTGCTCACAGTCGTTGCTCATGCTTCTCCACTGGCTAATTCTCTTCACACTCTGTTGTCCTCTACTCTTGATTAATTTTCCTTTCTCTTCCATTACAAGCTCAGCCCTGGAAGTCCTCAGCCCTTACACACTCCTGCGATCTCTTCCAACTCCTGTGCTGGTATTAACAAACTCACATAAACAGTCTGAATCCTGCCACTGCCACTTCACTGCCTTTCCTCCTGCTTTCATTTTGCCATCTTCCTAGTTTAAAATGGGCGGGTTCAAAGTTTTACTTTCTCTCTTGTCCTCAATTTCAGGTTTCTTTAGCCTGTTTTAGCTCATTCCTCAAACTCTTTGCTCCTTCTGCTTTCAGTTCTTTCTTTATACGAGCTCTCTTCTTCCTCCCACAGGAAAGGAACAAGAAATAGCCTCTTCTTTCTCTTTGCCTTGCTTTCATTCTTCTCTTTCTTCTCCCCATCACAAATGCAGAAATTTGTTACCTACTTTGTTCTGTTATTGTAATCCCAGGTAACGCATTCTGAGGATTTCAAGTGCAGCATTTCAAAGAATTTATGTGACTCTCTCATTGTTTGCTGCAGAATGGAAGATGAAGTTTGTAGATGGCATTTTTACAACAAATAGTGAGTTTGCGGCACAGTGGGCTCTGGACTTCAGCCTCTAAGGCTACAGGATGCAATGTGAGTGAGACATAAAACTTGTGATACACAAAATCCTCAGGTACAAAGAAAGTGCTGTGAGATGTGTTAATTTTCTGTAAATGACACTTAAATCTTGTATTTTGCATCTCTTTTTGAGAAATAAAGAATCAATAGTAAGCATAAAACAGAAGACCTGTAGTTGTGTGTAATGTAGGTGAGGGCTAATGTTTCTCAGAATTATGGGGTTCTAAAAGCTGCATATTGTTCATTCTGTCACATGGCTGTGGCAGAGGATGCTAAAGCCACTGCACATCCCAATGTTTCTTAGGTGAGTGATGTTGGTTATGTTGTCTCTTGAAGTGCACATCTGGACGTTGGATGGGACAAACCTGGGAAAGTACTAATACGAGTCTTTCACCTTTGACAGTAGTGAAACCAGAAAATATTATACTTGCCCTATATTAGAAGATCCACTTGGAAGGGACCTACAGTGATCATCTAGACCAACTGCCTGATGACTTCGTGGCTGACCAAAAGTTAAAGCATTAAGGCATTAAGGGCGTTGTCCAAATGCCCCTTAAATACTGACAGGCATGGAGCATCAACCACTTTTCTAGGAAGCCTGTTCCAGTGTTTGACCACCGTTTCTGTAAAGAAATGCTTCCTAATGTCCAGTCTAAACCTCTCCTGATGCAGCTCTGAACCATTCCCACGTGTCCTGTCCGTGGATACCAGGAAGAAGAGATCAGCATCTTGCTCTCCACGTCCCCTCCTCAGGAAGCTGTCGAGGGCAGTGAGGTTGCCCCTCAGTCTCTTTTTCTCCAAACTGGACAAACCCAGAGTCCTTAGCTGCTTCTCACAAGACACGCCTTCCAGCCCCTTCATCAGCTTTGTTGCCCTCCTCTGGATGCATTCAAGTACCTTAACATCCTTCTTAAATTGAGGGGCTCAGAACCACACGCAGTACTTGCAGTGAAGCCACACCATCACTAAATACAGCGGGATAATAACCTCTCTTCTCTTGACTGGCTGATTATACTGTGTTTGATGCACCCCAGGATGCAGTTTGACCTCTTGGCTGCCAAGGCTTCTTTAAAGCCTTGTACACAGTCCCTCACAAAATCCTTCTCTCTAAATTGGAGATATATGGATTTGATGGGTGGACTGTTCAGTGGATAAGAGATTGGTTAGAAGGTTGAAGCCAGAGGGCAGCGGTCAACGGCTCAAGGTCCAAGTGGACACCGGTGACAAGTGGTGTCTCCCTCAGGGGTCCGTACTGGGACCAGTGCTGTTTAACATTTTCATCAATGACATAGACAGCAAGATCGAGTACACCCTCAGCAAGTCTGCAGATGACACCAAGCTGAGTGGTGCAGTTGACATACCAGAAGGACAGGATGTCATCCAGAGGGACCTGGGCAAGCTTGAGAAGCAGGCCTGTGTGAACCTCATGAGGTTCAACAAGGCCAAGTGCAAGGTCCTGCACATGGGTCAGGACAACCCCCACTATCAATACAGGCTGGGGGATGAAGGGATTGAGAGCAGCCGTGCCAAGAAGAACTTGGGGGTGCTGTTGGATGAAAACCTTGACATGAGCTGGCAATGTGTGCTCGCAGCCCAGAAGGCCAACCGTATCCTGGGCTGCATCACCAGCAGTGTGGGCAGTAGGTCGAGGGATGTGATTCTGCCCCTCTACTCTGCTCTGCTGAGACCACACCTGCAGTACTGCATCCATCTCTGGAGCCCTCAGCACAAGAAGGACATGGAACTGTTGGAGTAGGTCCAGAGGAGGGCCACAAAGATGATCCAAGGGCTGGAGCACTTCTCCTGTGAGGAGAGTCTGAGAGAGTTGGGACTGTTCAGCCTGGAGAAGAGAAGGCTGCCGGGAGACCTTTTAGCAGCCTTTCAGTACCTGAAGGGGGCCCATGGGAAAGATGGGGAAAATATTTTCAGCAGGGCTTGTTGCAATTGGACAAGGAGTAATGGCTTTAAACTAAGGGAGGGTAGATTGAGACTGGATATAAGGAAGACATTTTTTTACCATAAGGCTAGTGAAACACTGGAACAGGTTGCCCAGAGAGGTAGTGGAGGCCCCATCCCTGGAAACATTCAAGGTCAGGTTGGATGGGGCTCTGAGCAACCTGATCTAGTTGAAGATATCTCTGCTCACTGCAGGGAGGTTGGGCTAGATGACCTCTAAAGGTCCCTTCCAACCCAAAGCATTCTGTGATTCTATTATTTTCTCAGCCACACTCACATTAGATCAAGAGCCTCACAATTGTAACTGTGGCATATAACATTCAAGTCAGCTGCACAAGTCAGACTTAGTAAGAGAAGAAACAGGAAAGTTCTTAAGTGCCGTGCATCCTAGTAGATCAATACCTGAGTGTGTAAAAATTAATCTTGCTCTGCAACATGGTAACAGGCAACTATTGGAGAGCTGCTGTTGTAAGAAAAATACCTACACCATTAGGATTCACAGTGGAATTATAACGAGGAATTAGGTCATAAGAACAGAGAGAGAATCAAGGTGTGTTAGAGAACAGTCTCTTGCAAAGGGAAGGACTGTGGAGAAGTAGAAGACGACTTGCTACAGGAGTCTGTGATGCAGCTCAAAAGCATCTAAACTGGCAACAGCAGAGCACCCTACGTTGACAGTAGGTATCATTCACTGGCCAGTGTGTATTCTTCTGTCTCTAGCAAATGTTTCTGTAAACTGCTGCAAAGAAACTACTGTAATACCTGCAGCATCATCAGAGTTTAGCTGACCATCCCTCATTAATGATCAGGATATACCCACAAAATTAAAGCTAGCCCTCCCTCTGCCCAGTACCAGCTCAAAACCTCCAGATCAATAATAGACTCATTGGATGTTTTACCTTTTGGGCTGATGTCTTCATTTATGGGGTATGCATTTCACGTACCTCTATACACATGTGATGGGCATTTCTTAAACTGATGACAATAATGAAAGAAAGCGTTTTAATGTGAGCAAATTTATGCTCAAATCCTCAGTAATTTTGTTGTTTCAAAAATGGAGGCAGAATGAAACTACATTTCACTTTCTCATAAAAGCCAGAAAAGGTGTCCTAGTCTGTGTACAAAGCTGCTAGTGGCATTCTGGGGAAGTGTCCTGATATGCTTCCTCTTTTGTCATGTTTTTCTAGGTGTATGCTGTGAAAGAGAGGACACTAGGCTAGATGGGTCCTTAGTCTAACATTCCATGATTGTTCCAATGTATATGTTATAATACATATAAATTAGAATAATGTATATTTGTATACATATATTTATAAATGCTATATATAAACACACACACACACCACCACCCCATACACACCTCTTAGCTTTGTAAGTACTTTTCCTAGGACATTTTTTTTCTCTTTTCAATACTGATGGGGAGCATGACAGCTCTTTGGGTCATTTTGTTGATTTTCTGGAGGGTTTTTTTGCCTTCAGTTTTAGAACCAAATAGGTAGATGTAAGAACTTAGAATTATAGAGACATAGAATACTTTGGATTGGAAGGGACCTTCAAAGGTCATCTAGTCCAACCCCCCTGCAAAGAGCAAGGACATCTTCAACCAGAGCAGCTTGCTCAGAGCCTCGTCCAGGCTGACCTTGACTGTTTCCAGGGATGGGGCATCTACCATCTCTCTGGACTACCTGTTCAGTGTTTCACCACCCTCACTGTAAAAAATTTCTTCTGCAGGGGTGGCCTTTGTCAGAAGAGGCCGGGTTTGCGCCATGCCGGAGACAGGTGGTTCCAGTCAGTTCCAGCCAGCTACAAAATGAACCTGCTGCTGCCCAAAACTGAGCCCGTCAGCAACGCTATTGGCACTTCTCTGATATATTAATTAAGAAAGGGTAAAAAACACTGGGCAGCAGCTGCGGTGGCGAGGAGTGAGAGAACAGCCCTGCAGACACCAATGTGAGAGAAGGAGGAGAGGGAGGAGTGAGGTGCTCCAGGCACTGGAGCAGAGATTCCCCCACAGCCTGTGGAGAAGACTGTGGTGATGCAGGTTGTCCTTCTGCAGGCCACGGAGGACCACGGTGGAGCAGACAGCCACCCTGCAGCCTGTAGGGGATCCTATGCCACAGCAGTGGATATGCCCTGAAGGAAGCTGCAGCTTATGGAGAGGAGCCCCTGCAGGAACAGGTTTTCTGGCAGGAATTTTGGCATGCAGGGGACTCACTCTGGAGCAGTCTTTTGCTGAAAGACTGTACCCTGTGGTAAGGTCCCCATGCTGGAGCAATTCCTGAAGAACTGCTGCCCCTGGGAGGGACCTCACTCTGGGGCAAGGAAACAGCAAAAGGAGGAAAGAGTGAAGGAGATGAAGTGTTATGAGCTGACCACAACCCCAATTGCCCATTCTCCTGTGCTGCTGGGGTGGGGTGGAGGTAGAAGTGCCAAAAGTGAAGGAATGAAGTTGAGCCTGGGAAGAAGGGGGGCTCGATGGAAGGTGGTTTTAGTTTTGTCTTCGTTTTTCACCATCCTACTCTATTTTTAATCAGCAATAAATTAAATTTATCTTCCACAAGTCGAATCTGTTTTGCCCATGACAGGAGCTGGTAAGTGATCTCCCTGTTTTTATCTCAGCCTATGAGCTTTTTGATCTTATTTTTTCCCCCTGTCCTGTTGAACAGGAATGAGACAGTGGCTTGGTGGGCATCTGGCAGCCAGCCAAGGTTAACCCACCACACCAGTGTTTCATCAGCTGTCCATGGCCTATTTAGATACAATCATAACACAGAAAACATTGATCCGGTGACAAGGCACTTGCTTTTAAATTAGTTGCATTTTGGGAACCAGACTACTCAACTGCATTGAACTTCAAAGCATAGTATAATGGAACATAATGGCAAATAATGAATGAAGCATGGTGAAATGGTGTCGCTGACTTCTTATGGTGAGCACCCAAAAGCAGTCAACTACAAGCAGGCTAGGCCTCTACTTGAAGGCAGTTGGTTCTCTGACAGACAACAAGAGATTAGGTCAAATTATATTACACTCCATAACACCTACGACATTTCTGTTAAAAAGTAGTGCATCTGTCTAAACATATGTTAAATACATTAAGATGTATCAAAGGGAAAAGTTGTCAGAAGGAGTATTTGAAGCTCAGTGTTGCTTCAATATTTTTTGTGATTAGAAAGTGAGTCATTGCTGATAAAGTTCCCAGATGATACTAACCCTGGCTGAAAGATAAACAGGTAAGTAAGGAACAATGAACTAGTAAACTGGACATCTCAAACAACGTTACTCTTAACAGAGCCAAATGCATAGCATTTCCATGATTATGGGACTGTCCAGAAAAATAAGGGCTGAAATGGTTTGCACTGGTAGAAAACAAGCAAGTTAAAACTTGGTACTGTAGCAAAACAAGCTAAAGCTACCTTTGGATGCATGAAGAGGGAAGAAATGACTGGAATCTGTCCTGAAAGAATTCATCAACAAGTGGCGAGGAAGCTAGGTTACATCACTGCGAGGCCACTCCTGATTATCTTTGAAAGGTCATGGTGACTGGGGGAGGTTCCTGAGGACAGGAAGAAAGCAAATATCACTCCTATCTTCAAGAAGGGCAGAAAGGAAGATCCAGGGAACTACAGGCCAGTCAGCCTCACCTCAGTCCCTGGGAAGGTGATGGAGCAAATCTTTCTGAAAACCATTTCCAAGCACAAGAAAGCAAGTAGGTGATCAGGAGTAGTCAGCAAAGATTTATAAAGAGACAATCATGTTTAACTAACCTGATAGCTTTCTACAATGAGATGACTTCATATAGGAGGGGAGAGCAGTGGATGTTGTTTGTCTCAACTTCAGTAAAGCTCTAGTTGTCTCTGCTTTGAGCAGGGGAGGTGGACTAGGTCTCTAGGTGTCGCTTCTAACTTGAATTATTCTGTGATTCAGTTCCTTTTACAAAGACCATATATGTTCTGGTTTGGAGGTACCCAATCCCATTTTGTATAACAAATCTTAGTAAAACCAAGGACTATTGTGAACTTCCTGATTTTTCAGCATTATTTCCTTCACTTCTCCTGTTTTTCCCTCACTTTTTCCATTTATTACAGAGAATAATTATATGGATATAACCTACTTTTTACACTGTTCCTTAAGTGGTCCCACCTCATTGACACTGTCAAATTGAAACACAGGATTCCGTTTAAACATACAAAAAGACTTTCTCCTGTGAGGGGGGTCAAACACTGGATCAGGTTCCTCAGGGGCGTTGTGTAGTCTCCTGTCTTGGAGATATTCAGAACAAAACTGGACACATTCCTGAGCAACCTGCTGTAGTTGGTACAGACTTGAGCAGAGGGATTTGTCTAGAAGTTCTTCAGAACTCACCTGTTCTGGGATTCTATGATTGCTTAGTGTCTTTCTGTCAGGACAAAACACTCATTGTCACCAAACACAAAGGGCAGTTATCCAGTACACTGATATCAAGGAGATTAATCACAGAGTCATAGAATCACAGAATGGTTTGGATTGGAAGGGACCTTTAAACATCATCTAACTTGATCCCACTTGCCATGGGCAGGGACACCTTTCACTAGATCAGGTTGCTCACAGTCTTGTCCAACCTGACCTTGAACACTTCCAGTAACCAGATGGGTTAAACACTTCTCACGTCACCTTTAAGAACATCTGCATGGGATATTTTTTCCTCCTTCCATTTAAATTGCATGATACTTTCTGTAACTGCAGAGAATGTTAGTCCCACTGCTATTGCATGGAGTCACAGATTTTAAAGCCAGACTTTTAGTTTCACCTTCAAATCTTTTTTTTTCATGAGCCTTAGTGTGATTTTAAATTTAACATTTCAAAGTTTATGATCCTCTTCTGCTCTATAATACCCTCTTTGATGAACATGAACAGGGAAGGATCCTATCTATGATTGATGATTGAAGTCTCTGGCAGCCACTAAACTGCCTTTCAGTCACGGGCATACAAAGCAGACAAGGTACAATTTCCAGTTTATAGCATGTATAACTGCCTGCCTTACAAAATCTAAACACCTTTCAGAAGTTCATTAGACAATACTACAAAACTTCTCTGATGTGCTATACTGACAGTGTCTATGAGGTGGGGGACGTAGTAAGGAAAGGTGGAAAAAAATGGGGCATGCTTATGTAATTCTCTGTCTGTAATAGATAGAGGTGAGGCTGACTGGCCTGTAGTTCCCTGGTTCTTCCTTTTTGCCTTTGTTGAAGATGGGCGTTATGTTTGCTTTCTTCCACTCCTCAGGAACCTCCCCCAGTCACCATGACCTTTCAAAGATAATCAGGAGTGCCCTCGCAGTGATGTAATCTAGCTCTCTCTCACCACTTGTGGGTGCATTCTTTCAGGTCCCAGGGACTAGTGTAAACCCAGTCTGCTAAAGTGGTCCCTAACCTGACCCTCCTCCACTGAGGGTTAAGTCTTCCTTGCTTCAGAGTTTCCCTTTGGTCTTAGGGGCCTGGAATTCCTGAAGTCTGCTTTTCTGTGTCCGTTTTCACCAGGGTGCTTACCCCATTTAGCAGTGGACCCATGTTTTCCTTAGTCTTTATTTTAATATACCTGCAGAAGCCTCTCTTGTTGCACTTCACGTCTCTTGCCACTCACAGGTGGGCTTTGGTTTTCCCTACCCCATATTTGCTTGTTTGGATAACAGCTCTATATTTCTCCTGGGTTACCTGTCCCTTTTTCCGTCTCACAGTACATCACAGTGGCTTGAGTTATTTTTAGATATGCAAGAATCATTAAGGTGACTCAGAAACCAAACTTACTTACTTCCTTCTGCTAGGTCAGTTATGGCCCTTAAGGGTTATGTAAAGCAGAATACACAAAGTGGTTGTTTATAGCCTGATTCTGCTGTTGGAGTAGCTACATAGCTGTAATTTAACCTGCAGGTCTGAGTAACTTTTTTAATGTGTGGTAGGCTTATATGTGCATTTTTAACCCATGGGATGCTTTGGATTGTGACTTGGAGCATTTGATGTTACCAAATGGTAACATCTCTGTTAGGTTATGTGCATCATAGCAGCTTAAACTGAAAGTTAATGATTTTTTTCGGTTTTTGGAAACAATTTAAACACGCTAAGTTTAGCGCACATACTGGTCTGTGTCTGGGACACCAATGACCAATACTCGATTAAGATTGCGTGATACACAAACTTCCACTAGATGGGGCTGTGTCACACCAGTTCCTTCCTTCCTTCGCGGCGGGCTGGGGGGGGGGGGGGGGGGGGGGGGGGGGCGGGCCGGAGAGAGAGTAGAGGTCTGTGTTCTCTGCTTGTTTGACCTCTCTAGCTGGAGAACGACAGCTTCCGGTGTCTGTCTGTGGCAGGTACATTTAGTGCAGTTCAGACCCTCTACATGCGTGCAGCGTGTTTAGCACGGACGGTTTGGTCAGTGCGCACACTGTTGCCAATTTGCCTCATGGTGTGTACAGGAGCACAGTGTATTATTTGTGGGATATCTTGTTGCATCCCAATGCGAGTCGGTTGTGGATGGTAAACTTAATTTGTCAAAGGCAAAAGAAGGTCAGAACATCTCTATATTTCTTTTTCCTGGAGGAATCATCAGAGCTTACTTCAGAACCTTCCCCTCTTACATACCAGAGCTTGAACCCAAGCTCTTGAGTGAGCAGAAATCAGGTACAGATGGGTGATTCCTGGACAGGCACATCACCCCTGCAGACTCCTCCCAGTTCCCTGCTGCTAGGCAGAAGAGTCCAATGGAGTCGACAGCATGTGGGTGAGACTTGACTCTGCTGATCTCAGAGCCTTTCCTTCCTGAACAAACATTTTCCATTCTGAAATAATCACCTCCCTATATATAGAAAGCTCCTCCAAAGCAAAAGCCATGTTCTTTGGGAAAGGATATTCCTCAAATTGTTTTCTTCCTTTTACAAAACACCAGCAGGCCCTTTGCCATCAGGCTTGTATCTGTTTGTGAACACTGTTGATCAAAGGCACCTCACGAAAACAATCTGGATTCCCATGCAGCTCCTGTGCTCCCCACCCCCACCCCATGGATTCTGAGACTGTGTCTGTAATCACAAACCACAGTATTTCGGAAACCACCTCCCCATCTCACTTCCTCCCAGCTGATTTTCGGGGGAACAGAAGGAGACTTGTTTGCTACCAGGGAGGAAGTCCAGGCCTTAGCGAGCAGCTTTCTAAGAGGCACCTATGAGAATGGTGTGCTTTAGTTAGCGTATGCTTGCAGAGGCACTGCCAAATGAGGTCACCCTGCTGCAGAAACATGGATGAAGAGATTCCAGAAGAGGAGGATGGAAGAAGCCAGGAAAGGAAGTAGAGCAGTCAGTAGAGCACAGGGCTCAGCTCAGTCAGCTCCCTTCTCTGGAAATGTTGATTTCAGTTTTGTCTTGGCTCACAGACTAAAATGTATTACATGGTTTCCCTCTCATCATTGCCTCATTCGCTTTTCTCATAATAAAAATCATTCCTTGGTTTGTCACAGTTCAGCCATCTCTTTGGGAAGAGTTTGATGGGGCAAGCAACACACAGATTCAGATTCAGAGTGTAGTTAGTCACTAGGTCTGGGTGACACTGTGACTCTTGGGAATCGCAAAGCTCACAGAACCTCAGGAAGAGACTTCTCTTTCAAACCCTGTAACTTTTGCTGAGCTAGCACATCTCTTGAGAAAAATCATACAATCACTGAATCATAGAACACCAGGTTAAAGGGACCTCAAGCATCATCTGGTCCAACCTTTCTTGGCAAAAAGCACAGTCTAGACATGACAGCCCAGCACCCTGTCCAGGCAAAGATGGAGAACCTTGACTGCTAGGAATCTGTTATGCCTTTTTCTTAGTTATTAGTGATTAATTCCTCCTTCCTTTGAACTGTTGCTCTTTACTTTTAGTTTGTATAACTGCAGTTCCACTTCATTGCTCCTGTTCTGCCTTCATTTGCTAGATTGAAACATCATACACAAAAACTTTCTTACAGATCCTTAGAAATCACTTTTTTAATCTTTCTGAAGCTCTCCATGTGTAAACTTGTTCTATGGCTCTTGACTCATTCTTTCAACTCTTCTCTGACAGCTTTGAGTTTTCTACAGTCTTTATAAATATTGAATATTAAATTTGCATCACTAAAGCTGCAGTAATATCATTTCCCTATTGTTCTGTGTGCTTCTGTTTAGTCAGTCCATACTTTGCAGATTATTAGTCAAGGTACTAAATAACATTGATAGAAATGTTACAAATATTATTATTCCTTTGTAGGAAGATTATCTGCTTGGTAGAAATAATAAGCTGTACAGAGAGAGACTGAGAAGCAATAGTCTATACAGTAGTTCCCTGTGCTTATAGTGACATGTAGGTTGAATATGAATCACCTGAGGGCATGTTGTTGCAAAAACAAAACAATATCCTAAGAGATGGTATAAACAGGAATATGACCTGCAGGATGCATGAAATAACATTTCTGGCTCTGCTTTGCTGTGATAAGGTCCTTAGCCACAGTACTGTGTCCAGTCTTGTTCAGTGCACTTCAGAGAATGTAGACAAATCTGAGAAAGTCCAGAGGAGATGATGAGAAGTTGAGAAAAATACAATATGTAAAGATTAAATGCTCTGGGGCAGTTTAGCTTAAAGAAGAGTGAAAAGATATGATAACCACCTTGATTTGTAAGAGAGAGTTGCATAGAGAACAATCTATTTCCAGTGTTCGCGACAGATAGTACAAGAAATAATGGGTTTAAATAATAGCAAAGAAAATTCAGCACTGAATAGACTGACTGGCAGGTTTATGAAGTCTTTGTTATGGGAGGACTTTAGGAACTAGTTAGGTGCACATCTGCTGAGCATCATAATAGGAGCTTCTGTGTTCAGTTGGACTCTCTTTGAGGTATGGGAATGAAGCAGCTGACAGCCCTAGATTTTTTATCTACTGTTTAAAATCTGCCTATGCTTAGCTTTCTGTTTGGAAAGTACCTGCAAAGAATATAACTGCTATCTGACTTGCAGCCTTATCCTTCCATGCTCTTTGTTATATTTGCCTACTTGTCTTCACTTTTGATTGTTTTGTCTTCTGGGCATGAATTGTCTTATTGCTGCACTTAACCTTTAGATGCTGCTGTAACTTCCAATAACACCAAATGAGCTGTTTGAGAAGTCCCAAGCTGAATTACAAGAGAGCTGCTCATTGGGAGTGCAAGGAACTGGCAAAATTAAGAATAAGTCCAACAGATGAAACGATGAACAGTGCGACTCCCAACCTGCAAGATGCATGTTATAATGTAACTTCAAGAAGGGAGGTAGCAAGGAGCAACATTTTTAAGCCCAGCTATGGCAGGTTTTGATGTGCTAGAGAATTGCTGTAAAAAAGGAGGCAAGGTTGACAGTTAAGTGTTCAGGGCATTTAGGACTGTGCTAGCTAAAGCCCTGGAAAATAGACTGTGGGAGACCTTACCAGGCTACCATGAGAAAGATGGGAAGAAAGGGGAGGTGATGCTTGGGCATCCTTACTTCAAACATGATATAGCGTAAGTGTGATGTTAAGACCACTGATCAATCCAGCTGCTTCCAACACTGCCGGGGCTTCACCAAATTTCCAGGATTGTAAACATTTTTGTAAAGAAATTAACAGAAGCTATGAACTCTACCTGCTCTGCCCTAAAACTATCCATTGCATGCAGCCCAGGGAGAGGACCTTACGTTCAGGGCTCTGGGCTGCTCTTGAACAAACCCTGTGGCACAGAAATATGCCTGTTGCAAGAACTGTACGTGACAGGAGCTTTGTGTCCATCTAGACAAGCAGGAAAGCTCTTCCACTGTAAGGTTCAAAGCTTTCTAGTCAGGTTACATCCAGCAGCAGTGAACTAGCAACACTTCCTTTTGACCAAACTATGAATATGGAGCTGAAAAGCTGAGGTACAAGCTTCACTTGCTAGATGAAATGACCTTGCAACTGCTCCTCTGTATTTCATGGGTTCAAAGGCATTCCAAATGGCAGAGGCAAACTCGGGATCTCATCCCAAAAAACTTACTCCTGTCTTAGGGGGAGCTGTCCCCTCCTTTCCCTCCCCCCCCCCCCCACCTTCCCCCGCTTATTCACCCACACCAGCCCCTCCCTGCCCTGGCCATGTATGATCCTAGCAGGTGCCTGCCTTCTTTTATTTTTATATTTATTCTGAATGCGGGAAGACTTGCTTGCTATGAATATCCGGGAATCAAAGCCTAAGCACATCCTAGAAGGATTTCCTGTTTGGGACTTTTGAGCCAGACTCAGCCTGCAAGAGTGGAAGCCTCTGAGCAACTTAGTCTTGCTGGGCTACCTGCCAGATTGCTCCTATCTGGTTCAGGAGCAAGATGCCATCTGGCAGGAAGGTGTTAAACTGCCAGACCACTTCCCACCTGCTGTGAACGAGGGTGGGAACATGCAAAGTCCAGTCTGGGCTGGGATGTGCATGACTCCAGGATGAGGGTCATTGTGGTGGCAGAATATCAACGTGAGAGGTAGCAAGAAGTCCCATTACGTTGCAGTATTTGTCTGTAGATCTAGGGAAGCACAAAGCATGCAGAAAGCATGTTTTCTGTGCTGCCTTACAGCTATGCTTTGGTCGCTACTGTTTGGTCACTCTAGTTTGCCACGTTAAAGGGGCAAACTTATAGGGGGGCTTATAAGAAAGATGGGGACAAATATTTTAGTTGAAGATGTGCCTGCTTATTGCAGGGGGGTTGGACTAGATGAGCTTTAAAGGACTCTTCCAACCCAAGCTATTCTATGATTCTGTGTTTCACCATCTCCTATGTTATTTCATTTCCTGAAGTTCACCAAAGCACCGATTGATCCAAAGAACTCATAGAATCATGGAATAGATAGAACTCAGTCATCTTCAAATTTTACTCCCTTCTCCATACTCTGGTCTCCATATCATTACTAATTCTATCAAAAGGCATGACACAGCTGGGAGCCTTGCAGTCATGTCCCAACGTTTACTGCCAGCAGTACACTTCCACTCTGAATAACTGAATTGCACATTTCTGCTCTTGTTTCAGTGTCTTAGTTGCTCTTACAAGGCATAGCTTGACTTCACATTTTTCTACCAGTCCACATAGAGCTCCAAAGATACTTGCATGTCTGAAAGATTGTCCAAGATCTCTCTGAATGTCCAAGCACATAATATGCATCTGTTCTCCACTCTCCTGCCAAGAGGCTCCAAGAATATATAGTAAATTAGACTTTACTAGGAGACCAAAAGGAACCCACTAATTTCCATCTCTAAGTAGAGGCAGCACTTGTGTACAAGCTGCAAGTCTGAGAGAAGAGTTGTTGTTTAATGATCTGGGGTAATGCCATGGGGCTGAAGAACAACAAACATCACAGATACTGAAGAAAGGAGGGCTGAAGTGGATGACCTAGGAAAATACAGATTGCTTGCAGTAGTATAAAGGATCCAAAGCAGATTTTAAAGGGAAACGATAATTTGAAAACACGACAATAAATGGCAAATGTGATCAAATGCAGCAAGTGTACCAAATCGTTCCAGACTAGCATGTTAGACAACTGTCTTTATAAGTGATTGTTTGGGGGCCAGAGAAAAAGGTTGATCAGACTATCTGAACTGCAGTGCTACAGTAACACATGAGAAATTATTTATTCGAATGAAGAAGACAGAAATTAATAAGAAAACTGTAAGATGTAGAAGACTGCCAAAAAAAAAGGTTACAAGTAAATCAGGAATTTTATGCTTGAGGAAATGCACAGGCTTTTCAAGGCTCAGTTTTGGAGCTCATCTATTTCATTTTTTTCAGTAAAGATCTCAGGAAAAAAAAAAAGTGTACTGATAAGGTTGCTCAGTGACACAAAGTAAAAAGGCATTGTGAATATAGAAGGTGACCAGAACATCATAAAAGGAAAAAGCTATTATTAAGGAGCAGCGTAACAGAAGTAGAATGAAATTCATAGATTCGTAGTAGACAGCCCTTCATGGTTAAAAGGGATGTCCAGAGATGCACAGTCCAACCTCTCATTTCAAGACAGACTGTCAACAATACCAGGTCAGATCAGCCTTGAAATCTTGCAAGGGGCCGAGATTCACAGCCTCTGTGAGTTGCTTTTCCAGTGCTACACTACTGTCCTGATGAAAAAACATTCCCTAATATTCACTCTGAATCTCCTAATCGGTAATTGTGGCCATTGTTATTGTTCTGTTGTCTGCTACTATGAAGAAGTATTTGGTTCCATCATCTTTTTAAACTGTCCTTCAAGTAGCAGTAGGATGCACTTAAAAAGCCCCTTAGTCTACTCATCACCAGACTGAGCAAGCCCAGCTTCTTCATTCTATCTTTATAAATCAATCGCATGTGCCAGGCCCCTATCTATCTCCTACAGTTTTTCTATATTCCTCATGAACAGAGGGAGCCAAAAATGTCATAGGATTCCAGGTGTGGCTTCACCACCTCCCAGGTTGAGGGGATAATTATTTCCCATGATCTGCAGCTCACCCTTTTCCTAATGTAGTGCAGTACGTAGCTTGCCTTACCTGCAATGAGCGCATTACTGTTGCGTCTTAATTCAATGTTCACCCCTACCTCCATGTTCTTTTCAGCAGGATTGCAACTCTGCCAGTTGATTCAACTTCTTCATCACTGACCTGGATGAAGAGTTAGAATGTACCCTCAGCAAGTTTGCTGATGGCACAAAACTGGGAGGAGTGGTAGATACACCAGAAGGCTGTGCTGCCATTCAGCAAGACATGGACAGGCTGGAAAGTTGGGCAGAGAGGAACCTGATGAGGTTCAACAAGGGCAAGGGCAGGGTCCTGCACCTGGGGAGGAACAACCCCAGGCACCAGTACAGGCTGGGGCTGACCTGCTGGAGAGCAGCTCTGCAGAGAGGGACTGGGAGTGCTGGGGGATGACAGGTTGACCATGAGCCAGCAGCATGCCCTGGCTGCCAAGAAAGCTAATGGGATCCTGGGGTGCATTAGGATGAGTGTGGCCAGTAGGTCGAGGGAGGTTCTGCTTCCCCTCTACACTGCCCTGGTGAGGCCCCATCTGGAGTACTCTTGTCCAGTTCTGGGCTCCCCAGTTCAAGAATGATGAGGAGCTACTGGAGAGAGTCCAGCAGAGGGCTACAAGGATGAGGAGGGGACTGGAGCATCTCTCCTATGAGGAAAGGCTGAGGGAGCTGGGCTTGTTCAGACTGAAGAAGAGAAGGCTGTGAGGGGACCTAATAAATGCTTATAAATATCTTAAGGGTGGGTGTCAGGAGGATGGGGCCAGACTCTTTCCAGTGGTGCCCAGCGACAGGACAAGGGGCAACGGGCACAAACTGAAGCCGAGGAAGTTCCGTTTTAACATGAGGAAGAACTTCTTCACTCTGAGGGTGATGGAGCACTGGAACAGGCTGCCCAGGAAGGTTGTGGAGTCTCCTTCTCTGGAGATATTCAAGACCCACCTGGACACAGTGCTGTGCAGCCTGCTCTGGGTGACCCTGCTTCGGCAGGAGGGTTGGACTAGATGACCCACAGAGGTCCCTTCCAACCCCAAACATTCTATGATTCTGTGATTCTGTGATCTACCAATAATGGGGGATTTTTTTGTCTCAGGTGCAGAACTTTGTACTTCTCATTATTAAACTTCATGACATTTCTGCTGATCCAGTTCTTCGAATTTCTAGACATCTCTCTGGACCAAAGTTCTGCCGTGCAACATATCAGCCACCCCTTCATATCATCTGCAAACATACACTCTGTGTCATCACAGAACATTAATGAAGGTACTGGACAACACTGGCTCCCAAAAACAATGCTTGGTGTACTTTGTTGACTGCCAGGCACCAACCCCATATCGAGTCATTGATCCCTACCCTTTAAGCCCTGAGGTGCAGCCAGTTTTGAGCCTACCTAATGCTCCATTCACTCAGCCCAGACTTCCTCAGGTTATAAATGAAAATTCTGTGGGAGCCACTGTCAAGGCTGTCAAGACACTTTGCATCCACTGCTTTCCCTGCATCCATATAGCCAGTCATTTTGTCAGAGAAATTAATCAGGTTGGTCAAGCACGATTTGTGCTTGCTAAACCTATGCTGACTGTTTCTGATTGCCTACTTGTTCTCTATGTGTTTGGAAATGGATTCTGAGAGAATGTGGTCCGTGAGTTTTCTGGGAACAGAGATGACCCTGACAAATTGATGGTTCTCTGAGTTGCTCCTTGCCTTTCTTAAAGGTGAGTGTAATGTTAGAATCACAGAATCATAGAATGGTTTGGGTTAGAAGGGACCTTTAAAGCTCATCTAGTCCAACATCCCTGCAACAAGCAGGGACATCTTCAACTAGATCAGGTTGCTCAAAGCCCCGTCCAAACTGACCTTGAATGATTCCAGGGATGGGGCATCTACCACCTTTCTGGGCAACCTGTTCCAGTGTTTCACTACCCTCATCGTAAAAAATTTTTTCCTTATATCTAGTCTAATTCTACCTTCTTTGAGTTTAAAACCATTACCCCTTGTCCTACCACAAAAGGCCCTGCTGAAAGTTTTTCCCCATCTTATAAGCCCCCTTTAAGTACTGAAAGGCCACGATAAGGTCTCCCCAGAACCTTCTCTTCTCCAGGCTAAACAACCCAAACTCTCTTTCAGTCTGTCCTCACAGGAGATGTGTTCCAAGCCTCTGATCATTTTTGTGGCCCTCCTCTAGACCTGCTCCAACAGGGCCATGTCTTTTTTGTACTGAGGGCTCCAGAGCTGGATGCAGTGCTCTAGTTGGGATCTCTCCAGAGCTGAGTAGAGGGGCAGAATCACCTGCCTCGACCTGCTGGCCACGCTGCTTTTGATGCAGCCCAGGATACTTGACTTTCTGGGCTGCAAGCGCACATTGGTGGCTCATGTCAAGGTTTTCATCCACCAGCACCCCCAAGTCCTTCTCCGCAGGGCTGCTCGCAATCCCTTCATTGCTCAGTCTCTGTTGACACCGGGGCTTGCCCCGACCCAGATGCAGGACCTTGCACTTGGCCTTGTTGAACTTCATGAGGTTTGCATGGACCCACCGCTCAAGCCTGTCAAGATCCCTCTGGATAGCATCCCTTCCGTCAAGTGTGTCAACTGCACCTCTCAGCTTGGTGTCAGCGGCAAACTTGCTGAGGGTGCTCTCGATCCCACTGTCTGTGTTGTTGATGAAGGTATAAACTGTACTGGTTCTAATAGGGACCCCTGAGGGTCACCCCTTGTCGCTGATCTCCATCTGGACATTGAGTTGTTGAGCACTACTCTCTGGATGTGGCCATCCAGTCAATTCCTTATCCACCGAACAGTCCGCCCATCAAATCCATATCTATTTAATTTAGAGAGAAGGATGTTGTGGGGACAATCTTTTTAGTAGAGACAGCAGTGACAGGATGAGGGGTAATGGTTTTAAACTGAAACAGGGTAGGTTTAGGCTGGATATAAGGAAGAAATTCTTTACAATGAGGGTGGTGAAACACTGGAACGGGTTGCCCAGAGAGGTAGTGGAGGCCCCATCCCTGGAAACATTCAAGGTCAGGTTGGACAGGGCTCTGAGCAACCTGATCTAGTTAGCGGTGTCCCTGCTCGCTGCGGGGGGGTTGGACTAGATGAGGTCTAGGGGTCCCTTCCGACCCAAAACTTTCTATGATTCTATGATTCTATGTCATGGGGGACTGTGTCAAAAGCCTCACACAAGTGCAGATAGACAACATCGGTAGCTTTTCCCTTGTCTGCTGATGTAGTCACTCCATCACAGAAGGTCGAAGTTGGTCAGGCAAGACTTGGCCTTGCTGAAGCCATGCTGGCTGTCTCAAATCAGCTCCCTGTCCTCCATGTGCCTTAACACAGGTTCTAGGAGGATCTGTTCCATGATCTTGCCAGGCACAGAGGTGAGGCTTACAAGTCGGTAGATCCCAGGGTCCTCCTCTCCACCGTTTCTAAAAATGGGTGCAATGTTTCACTTGTTCTAATCACCTGAGACTTCACCTGACTGCCATGACCTTTCGAATATTACGGAAAGTGGCTTGGCAACTACGTCAGCCAATTCCTTTAGGACTCTGGGATGCATCTGGTCAGGTCCCATAGACTTATGTACATTCAGGTTCCTCAGGTGGTCTCAAACCTGATCTTCTCTTACAGTAGGAGGGACTTTGCTCCCCAGTCCCTGCCTTGAGGTCCATCAACACAAGAGGTGTGGGAAGACAGGTTTCCAGTGAAGACTGAGGCAAAAAAGATGTTGAATAGAATCAAGGAATCATAGAATTGTTTAGGTTGGAAAAGACCTTTGAAATCATTGATTTCAACCATAAATCTAGCACTGCCAAGTCCACCACTAAACAATGTCCCTAAGTGCCACATCTACATGTCTTTTTAATACCCCCAGGGATGGTGACTCGACCACTTCCCTGGGCAGCCTGTTGCAATGCTTGGCAACCCCATCAGTGAAAAAAATCCATATTCTTTATTTGAATCGATTGTCACTGATGGAAGAACCTAGGCATTTTGCTGATGAAGCAGACTGTGCTGTGGCCTTTAGAGCACATGATCTTCACAATGAACCATCACAGGCAGTAGTCAATGGCAGTTTCTCTACTGAGTAATAAAAGTAGGCCCTTGCAGTGAGTATTGGCGTGGAGGCTGAGTGGCCTCCAACAGACACACCAGTACACCTGTGGCCTGGCTAAGTCAGGGAGCCAGCCGCTGGTGGAGAAGCCTAGACAGTCACTCACCAGAGTCTTGATTTGCCCCTTGGTATAGACTGATGCGGCCCCAGTCCCTTGCCGTGCAGGCGCTACAGATGAGTACCTTCCAGCCTGGACATCAGACGCCTTGATGTGAATCAAGGTGTTGGCAGGTTACAGCTACTTGGACTCCGGGCTCTGTGCTTAGGAAGGAACCGTGGCAGAGAGCAGCGAACGGGCTGTGCCTTTGCGGTCCTGTCCCCACATGCCCCTAATGTCACCCGCAGCCTCCCTCCGTCCCCCGCCCAGCCCTCTCCTCGCCCTGTCCCGTCCCACCACTGCTCTGCCTCTTGCTCCTGCCCATTTCCCCGGGCTCCCGGCGCCCATTGCTTCCTCCCCATCCCTCTTTACCCCGGCTCCAGCCCTTCCTGCCCCTCCGTGCCGGCCCGCTCCCCGACGCTGCTCCCCGGCCTCTTCGCGCCCCGCGCTCCGCCACGCCGTCCCATCGCCCCGGACCCCCACCCGGGGCCGGTGCGGGGCCGCGCTCTGCCGGCGCGCTCCGGCGGCGGGGCGGGGATGGGGGCGGTGGGGGGAGTGGGGGGCTGAGGGCGGCGCTGGGTCGGGTTTCAGCAGGAGCCTCCGCGCCGAGCCAGCGCCGAGCCAGCGCCGACCCGCCGCCCGCCGCCGAGCGCTCCGCGGGGCGGCCGCGGCACCGGGAGGCCGGCACACCGAGACGCGGCGGCGGCCGCGGCGGAGGAGGGTACCGGAGCGCAGGGGGTGCCGGAGCGGCCAGCGGTACCGAAGCGGCCGCGGCACCGGAGCACCGGGGTCCCGGGGCGGCTGCGGGACGTCTTGGCGGGGCCGAATCCTGCGGGATGTGAGCGTCGCCAGCGCGGGACGCACAGCGTAAGTGCCAGCGCCGGGGACTGACCCGCGCCTGCTGCCCAGCCGCCCTCGCCCGGTGCTCCGCACGTCCGCATCTCCGCACGGCGGGCCGGGCCGGGCCGGGCCCGGGACCGCGACCGGGACTGGGACCGAGCGCTTTGTTCTGCCTCCGCTGCGCAGACAATGGGGCGGCGGGGGGGGGGGGGGGGGGGGGGGCAGCGGGGGGGCGCGCCCGCGGCGGCGCAGCACCACGGATCCGCGGCCGGACCGGCCTCGCCCGCGGCGCGGCGGCAGCGGGGCCGGCGCTGGCCGAGGGTGACGGTGCGGACGCGGGGCCGCCGCCGCGGGTGCCGCCGCAGGGGAAGACCCGCCGCGGGGCGGGCGCTCGGCGGTCGCGGCAGAGGAGCCGCGGAGGCGCCGGGCGGGAGGCGCCGGGCGGGGGGCGCGGGCCCCAGCGGAGCGGGGACCGGGACTGGCAGAGCTCCGGCGCGGAGATGGCACTGTGCGGGACGCCCCGGAGCGGCCGGGGCCGGGGCTGTGCACGGGGAGGGGGAGCAGCAGCAGGCGGTGAGCCCGACGGCTGGGAAGCCCCGAGGGGGCAGGGAGCCCCAGGAGCCGGGGGGACCGGGCTGCCCAGGAGCTCTGAGGGCAAGAGAACCCTGCCAGCCTGGGGGCACCACCGGGCAAGGAGCAGACAAGACCTTGCAGCACCGCTGCGATGGGCATACAGTGTGGCAAGGTCCACCTCAGTGCTGAGATGCATGTGGGCTGGAATTGTGGGAACTGGCGAATGCGTGAGGAAATTTTATTAGAGCTTCCCTTGTAGGGGAAGTGTTTTCAGAGGCAGGACAGCCTGCAGGAAGCCCTGGTGTGGCACAGAACTGGGATGCACAGGGAAGTAGTGGAGTTTGACTGCATCCTCATAAGAGGATGGTCACCACCACCGCTGGTCACTGCTCAGAGCTGAGAGAGGTGAGGCTGTGTGGCTGGGCTGGGAGCAAGCAATAGGGTGCTGGTCCTGAAGGGCTAGGTGGAAGGTGGTAGGAGAGCCAGGAGGCAGGGAGATGACTGTAGGTAGTGGCAGACTAAGTAGAGGTTGAAAGTGAATAGTTAGCCTAGGGCTGGTTCTGAGGGCGTATAATCTGAAACTCTTGAGAGACATCTGTGAGAAAGTAGAAGAGAAAAGCATATTCCAGGTCAGTGACTGGTGCTCAGCAAAGATTAGACGGGCTTCTGAATCCTTCCTCATCTGAACCAGAGTCTCAAAAACATCATTACATGAGTCATGGCCTCTCATGTGAGACTCTGGGTATGGCATCAGCAGCATCTGCAGTTTTGATGGAGCTTTTGCACAAGCAAACACTCTGACATCTGTTTGTGGCATGCACAATGGGTGCCGTCTTTCCAGCTTCGCTGCTGTGGGCCTGCTTCCCCTTCCTCATGGCTGATATGAGATGCGAGGTGCCACTGGCTGGCAGGCAGGGATGAATTCAGTGGTCCCCTCTGTAACTCCGTATCTTTTTTTTTCTAAATGTGACTTACCTGCTGAGTGTAGGCTGGGCTCTCCTGGTGCCCTGGCCTGTCAGCCCTAGGCTTGGACATGCTTATGTATATTGCAGCTCACTCCATTTTAGCTGCCTTTCTTGTCAACCTCCTTACTATGGCTCTGGACCTCCCAAGTGCCTCTCTGGACAGATTCTTATGATAGCAGCTTTCTTCAGAGGCTTCTGCTGCCATTTTTTACCAGGGAACTCGGTGCCCAATGGTGGGAGGGACAGAGAGGGAGCAGGGCAGTCTGGCTCACATTACACAGGCTGGGCCTGGACCAGTCAAGCCAGCCCCTAGCGCTGAGCTATCTGCTAATTGGAAGCAGCTGTTCAGATTTGGTGACTCTGCATCCACTGAGGTCACTGCTGTCTTCCTCTGTGACCCAAGCCTGCAAACTTCATAGGAACAGAGGGCTGCTAGTACCATGGATGGCCTCCTGCCCATTCTGGACTGGTGCAGTCTGGCAACCTGGCAGTTGCATCTCTTACCCAAGAGGTAGCTAGGCTCTGAAACTACCCACTTGTATTCAGGGAGGATGGGAAGAGAGAAGTTTACACAGACTTTCATCACCAGTTCCCCACCTCAAGGACCCTAATTTCATTTCTCTGGTTGCCCCAGTGCTCTCAGCTGCTCGTCACACCCCCCATATTTGCTTTTCAAGTTTCTGTCCTCCCTGCCGGCAGCCCACAAAGCCTTGCTGTGCTCCCTTCTGCTCCTCAAGAGCCACATCACTAATCAAACCAGGTGGGGTTTTTTTTTCCCAATATCTGTGCCTTGATCTGTTCCTGGCACTACCCAACACCTTTCAGCTTCATCCTGTCCTCAGCCACTGCGATTGCCTCAGGGAGCCCTGTTTCTACCTGTTTCTCTATTCTCTTTTTTATTTAGTTTTTGTCTAACCTCCTGCCAAGGCTTTAAACCATCTGCCCTGTACCTTCCCATAGACCTGAGAAGCTGGGGCACAGTTAGGATGGTCCAGTTTCGTCACAGAAATTTGGACCCCATTCCTCCAGCACTGCATGTTCTGATGTATGCAGTTACCCCTCCAGCTGGGGAAATTTAACTAGCACCAACAGAGAGCGATAGGCCTGTCTAGGACCACTGAGTTAGTGCACTGAGAAATGCTAACTTTTTTTGATTTCTGCACCTGAGAGATAATGAGGATTCATACTTGCTAGGTGCAAGAATAATGTGTGGATTTACTTGCCATAGACCTCAGATGCTGGATGCCCATTGAAGTAAACAAACACTTCTTTATATGTAGAAAACACTTTTTAATATTTTTCTTTCTGTCACTAACCCAGGATTTCCACAGGGAAAACCAGTCTAAACAGCTGACTTGAGGTGGGAAAGAGAACCCAGGAATAATCATCCTACGTCCCCCAGAAAGGGTTAACACTGCTATAGGATTCTTTAGATCAAGGGCTGACATTCTTAGTCCCCAAACTGGGCAATGTCAGCCACCTCCATCCCCCAAGACAGGGAGGTTCCTGCCATCCTGTGTCTGACATGAGCGGCTCCTGAGTGTGGTTATGGGACCAGCAGCAAATGCTTTCAAGAGAGTCCAAGTGTGAGCTCATGCTGCCGCCATCCCTGCAGACCACTAAGCCTCGTTTACCGAGGGCTGAAAGGAGCACTGGGGCTGCTGCTCTTCACAAGCTCCTTGAATGCTGAGTTTCTCTGGCTATTCACAGGGAGGGTGTCCAGAGCCCTGGGGGGGCTGACAGCCTTTGGGCACTGGGAGTGTGTCCAGCATGTCCAGTAGTGCTGTTGCTGCTGGGAGCTGCTCCTCCCTGCTCGTCCCTCCCCCACTGCTGCAGTGAAGTGAAGCTACGGCAGGGGGAAATGGAGTGAAGGAGCCAGAATGAGCAAGGAGCAGTAAGAAGGAGACAAAGGAGGAGAGTGAGCAGTGGAGGGTGTGGGACCGTGAAGGAGCCAGAGCAGCTGGCATTTCACACGGAGTTGCTGCGTTCCTGCTGTACTGCCACCACCCTCCATGGTACCAGCTTGGGGCATCCACAGACCTCTGTGCCAGCCCAAACAATGGGCCCTGTCTGATTTTATCCTGGGCATTCCCAGCTGCGGGTACATCCTTTGCAATACAGCCATTCTGATTTATTGTTCACTGGATGTAAGCCTGCTCCAGTTCTGCTGCTCCTTCTCAGGGACACCAGATTTGCACTTCATGGGGTTTTTGGCACCTATATCCCTGTGGTCCTGAAAGGCATGCTACTGGGGGCGGGAGGGTCTCAACACCGTCGCTTGTTGAGCTCGCTCCCAATCTGAGACCAGATTTCTGCAGGGTGGAGAGGTGCTAGGCTGCTGTTTGTTCAAAAATCTCTGCCGTCTTGCAGACAGCCTCTCTCGGCCTCACAGGAAGCATTCATCTGTTAAAGGTACAGGAACACTCTGCTCTAGGGCAGCTGGCTCCAGCGCTGCCATGAGGGTGGGTGGTTGGGAAGAATGCTTGACTATGTAGGAAACAGCCTATGTGATAGGGTACTAGATGCTAACCTCAGCGAACTGTCAGATGTGACTTGCTTGGCTGACTTTAGGTGCTGTCCCAGGCCTTCATTTGGGGCACTCTCCGCTCTGACACATTTTCACCTTCGCTCCTTGCGAAGGATAGGTGATACAGAGCAATTGGGCAGCAGGTACGTGGAAGGCCTTCCCTCTCCATGTGTTTTTTTCTGTACTTCATTTGTTGCTCCTTCTTAACCAGCATCCTCTGGTCTGCATTCCATGCAGGATTAAAGCGCACACTGCAAAGAAGATTGAGCCACCCTCTGCTCTGCAAGTCACTACCAATGGAGCAGATGAAGGGGTCAGCCATGCTTCTGCTGGAGTTGCTAATTCTTGGCAGCCTGAGAGCAGGGAAGGGCTCTGCCGTCCTGGGTACCCTGGATCTACAAATAGATGAGGAGCAGCCAGCTGGCACCATCATTGGGGACATCAGTGCTGGCCTGCCCCCTGGAACTAGTGCCTACATGTATTTCATCTCAGCACAGGAGGGCAGCGGTGTTACCACTGACCTGGGGATAGATGAGAACACCGGTATCATCAAAACAGCTCGTGTCCTGGACCGAGAGACTCGGGACCGCTACAGCTTCATTGCTGTTACCCCAGAGGGCATCACAGTGGAAGTGAACATACAAGTGAATGACATCAATGACCATGCTCCAGCCTTTCCCAAAAAACACAGCACCTTCCAGATCCCAGAGCACACACCCATTGGCAGCAGATTCCCCTTGGATCCAGCCTTTGATGCCGACAGTGGCGTACTCAATACACAAGGCTATGTGATTAAGGGAGAGAATGTGGGGCAGGCCTTCCGCCTGGAAACACGTCGAGGACCCAATGGGGTCCTGTATTTGGACCTGGTGGTCAGCAATGTCTTGGATCGGGAGAACCGTTCATCATACTCACTGCTGTTGGAGGCCTATGACGGTGGCTCTCCTCCCCGGAGTACCCAGATGACACTGGATGTGTCCATCCAGGACATCAATGACAATGCTCCCAGCTTCAACCAGAGCCGCTATCATACTCTCATCTCAGAGAATTTGAAACCTGGCAGCAGCATCCTGCAGGTCTTTGCCTCTGATGCTGATGAAGGTGACAATGGGGATGTGATTTATGAGATCAACCGACGGCAGAGCGATCCTGACCAGTACTTCACCATTGACTCCCGGACTGGAGTCATCAAGCTCAACAAGGGTCTGGACTATGAAGTAAGGAAGGTGCATGAGCTGGTGGTGCAGGCAAGGGATAAGGCTGTACATCCTGAGGTCACCACAGCCTTTGTCACTATTCATGTACGTGACTACAATGATAACCAGCCCACCATGACTATCATCTTCCTGAGTGAAGATGGCTCCCCTCAGATCTCTGAGGGAGCCCAGCCCGGCCAGTATGTGGCTCGCATCTCTGTTTCTGACCCAGACTATGGTGAGTATTCCAATGTCAATGTCACACTGGAGGGAGGGGATGGCAAGTTTGCCCTCACTACCAAGGACAACATCATCTACCTGATTTGTGTGGACCAGCTTCTAGATCGGGAAGAAAGAGACTCCTATGATTTGCGGGTGACAGCTACTGACTCAGGCACACCCCCACTCCGGGCAGAATCAGCCTTTGTGCTGCAAGTGATGGATATCAACGACAACCCTCCACTCTTCGACCAGCAGGAGTACAAACAAAGCATCCCCGAGGTTGTGTACCCGGGCAGCTTTGTCCTACAGGTGACAGCTCGTGACAAGGACCAAGGTCCCAATGGGGAGGTGCGGTATAGCATTGTGCATGGCCATGACACCCACTCCAGCTGGTTTGCCATTGACCCTGCCACAGGTATCATCACCACCGCTACCCCACTGGATTATGAGAAGGATCCTGAGCCTCAGCTGACTGTGCTGGCCACAGACAGGGGAACCCCTGCCCTCTCTTCTTCAGCTGTGGTGCGTGTGGCCCTGCAGGATGTCAATGACAATGAGCCAGTGTTCAGGAGTAATTTCTACAATGTGTCCCTAAAGGAGAACACCCCTGTTGGGACGTGCTTCTTACAGGTAGGTACAACTGTCAGGCACTGAGCTTGAGGGGAGCACGGCCAGGACTGAGAGGCTGGGATGGGAGACCTGCCACTGAAGGCTGTTTGGTGCAGTTGTCAGGGCTTGGATGGGTAACGGTTGCAGCAGGAATGCTAGAATGGAGATCCTCGTGCTCACTGTGAGTCGGAAGTGGGGCAGAACAGTGTTACACCGTTTCTCTGCAGGCAGGTGTTGGGTGATATCACGATAGTATGGGCATACCTCAAGGATGTTCTTTGTGCAAAGCATGGTGTTGACCTCAGCTAAGACTGGGACCCACTCTGCCAGGCCTTGCTTGCACAAGTGTGGAGCTGCCTTCCTGGCCAGGACACTCAAAATGGTGCTCAGGAACATGGGTAAGGCCTCTAGCAAGATGCTTGTAGCCAAGCTGCTAACTTCTTTCTCGCTCTGTGAGGTCATTAGCCGAAGTTCATTAGTGTTTGTAGGGCTGCTTGTGAACATTAGCATTAGTTATGCACAATTGGTATCGTTGTATTACCTTGGAAACAGCACCTGTGGGATTTGAGCTGACACACATGCTGCCTCAGCCTTTGTCTAGTGAGAGGTCACAGGTGAGGCCTGGAGAGATGCTGCTCCTCTGACAGGTTCTGCGGATCACGAGATGTGCCAGTGATGCCATTTGTATTTTGTATATTTTGTGTTCCCTGCATTTACTGTTTCAGTTGCAGCTCAGCCCCTGGAGCTCTGGTTGCTGGAGACAGGCGATGCAGCCGTCTGAGTCAGGATGGGGAGATGTGGGGCTTGGGGCTGACAGGGGAGAACTGGTGCGGTAGTACAGCAAGGCACTGCCAGCCAAGGCAGCGTCCAGACTGTCCATCAGGACAAGCACCTGTGAAGCTTGGAGCACTTCTTTGCTGGAGTTGTGGGGCACTGGGATGTCTGTTTGGGACTGTAAGGGGCTCTGGGGCCAGGTGGTGAGCAGTGCCCATGGGGCCAGAAGGAGGGGGCAAGGGGGAGAAGGAATTCTGGGGCCCATGAGACAAGGCAGGAGGAGGTCCTGCAACCTGACCAGGGAAAAGGGCCTCCAGATGGGCCTGGAGGAGGGAGTGGAGCTGGCGAGAAAATCCTGACTATAGGTGTGCTGTGGGTGCACTGCTGGGGCATGGTGGGGAACATGAGCATGTGGACAATGTAGGGTGGATGAATGCAGGGGATTGATGGGATGGGAGTGCTGGAGAGGGGTGTCTGGGGTGGGTGAGTGCAGGGGACAGGGGTTAGGACTGTGGGGGAGAGTGTAGAGGGGAAGGAGGAACTGGGTGGGAGCAAGGGCCAGGTGTAGAATAGAAAAGAGACATGGGACAGGGGCAAGTTTAGGATGGGGCAGATCTGGGGAGATAGGGGATGATCATCATGGGATTGGGGGGTAAGTCTAGGCAGAAGGAGTGGGTGGGAGATGATGAGCAAGATTTGGGTGGGGGAAGATTTGGGTTTGGTCTGTGCAGGGCAACACTCCACACAGTCCCAGGTGGTTGAGGATGGTGACAGGGACAGGACCAGGGCTGGGGATGGAGATGGGGAAGGGGTCAAGGGTGGGGGTGGGTTCAGGGACAGGGCTGGAGCGGAGAAGCCATGTGTCCCTGGGGGAGCATGAAGGCCCCAGGCATGTGCAGGGATGTCTCTGCTGCAGCAGCCCCCGAAAGGGAGGCCCCCCTCTCTCTCCTCCGTGCCTTCCTGCTCAGTGCCGCTTGCCGTGTGGGAAGGCGTTCTGGAATTGCAATCGGAGATGGCGTCTGGGCTCCTGAATGTGAGAGCAGGGACAGGCAGGAGGGAGAGTGGGACCTGTGGAGGAGCTGGGGTGGTGTGGGGCCATGGGGATGGCACAGAGAAGCTGGTCCAGCACGCGGCTGCCTGGCCGTGCTGAGGCCAGTGTAGTGCAGGGGCCAGCCCAGCTCCACACTGCACTGGGGAAGATGCTGGCCCAGCGGCCGGCAGCGACTGAGGGTTTGGCCAGATTTCGACGGTCTTGGCTCAGCCCTCATGTTTCATTTGGAAACAGCGCGTCTGGGCTGAATGCAGGTAACTCCCGCGTGGCCTCGGCACAAAGCAAACAGCTCACACATCTGCTGCTGCTTCCTCTGAGCCGGGAAACGTGAGAGGATGGGAAAGGAGGCTGGCCAGGCTGCCGGCTCGGCACTGGGCCGCAGCAGGAGCGCGCCAGGTCGGGGAGCCGGGTAGAGCTGGGGCAGGGAGCCCAGATCTCAGAACACAACAGCCTGGTGTTGCCACCCCTCAGCCACAGCACCCCTGTTGGCCCAAACACGAGGGCTTCAGAGGTGCTGTCAGGGTCCACGGTGGCCAGCAGCTGGCACCGTGTCCCACAGGGTCACCCACGTCAGGTGTGCTGCCCCACAGCCCCTGTGTGCAATTGCTCCCGCTTGAGTCCATCTGTCCGTGGCTTCTATGCATCAGAGCTCATCCTGCCCTGAGAGGTTAAAGGGTCTCTGTCAAGGTCTGAATTTGGCTCAGACCCACATGATGGTCATGACAGCTTAGGCCACATGCAGGCCATGCCAGTGTGATGTGCAGGACACAGGACAGCCTCCAAGGGCAGCACAGAACTGAATGGGTTCGGTTCTCCATCGGACTGCCATGTGTCTGAGCAAAAAGTCCTGGGAGGACCAGGCCTATTTTGAGATGATGTCTGCTCTCTGTGGGCAGGGCAGAACAGTGGGTAAGTGAGGAGTCCATGTGAGTGACCAGAAGAAACTTGAAGCATGGCTGCAGGTCTCCTGCTCCCTTGCACACCCCATCCTCTCTGCCAGGTTGGTCCTTGTGTTTGGTGTATGAGCAGAGACGAGCAGAACAGGTTGCTGGCCTTAGCTCCCAAGAAAGAAAAAGGATCTCATAACATCTTTGTTATTGATTACTCATGTTTGTCATGGGCCAGGTCCTACAGTAGCACACTCTGCACAACCACTAAAAAAAAGGAAATAGCAAACTCACAGTTCAAGTCTGAGATGAGAGAGAAACACCAGGGGAGAAGGAGCCCAGGGAATCAGTGAACACGACACTGGCAGAAAATAGAGTGAGGGATAGTCACTGGTGGGTTGTCTGTTTCTGTGGCCATGAACTGATAATGTAGAAGCTTTTGGGCTCATCGGACTACATTCAAATATTATGGTTATGTGATGTGAAGCACTGTTCTGGTATATATTCACCCTGCTGGCTTAAATTTGTTTTAAACATTTGACTTTGTACCAGCAAGCTGCATGCATGGTCAGATATTGTCTTTCTGGGCCTTTCCAACTTTTCGTGCTAAATCAAATATTGTCTATCCTCTGGCAGCCAGCATAAAACACAGAGAGCTGTGTAAACCCCATGTTGTGAGCACAGGCTGATTTGACAGAAATATGAATGAGATGGTGGATTATTGATTCTTGCATAGATCCAATATTAATGATTTTGGAACAGGAGTTCACATATTTCCTTTGCATCCATACACACAATTTTTGGGGAACAAAAACATCAGAAATCAAAAGGTGACCAGCAGAACACCTAATGAATAGTCTTATCTTGTAGTTTTGACAACACATCTGATGAGTTTTGAAGTTTGAGTACCGCTTTGTGATTCTGTAGGACTGGCTATGCTGCATGCACAGCAGCAGGACAGCCTTTTGGGCTGTGCCCCAGATAGGAAGACCTGCATGAAGTGCCGTAGGCTAGACCAGACCGCATATACTGTATTACTGAGAGAGTCTTGACAGATAATCCTGAGCATCGGTTATGCTACTGAAGGGGGTAGCTGTGAGAGGACATGGGGAGTAGGCATGCATGGGGACTGGAACAGCAAGAGGACTAATGCTCACTGACTTTGCTGCCAAAGAGAGTCGCGGGAGATGAGGAGGACATTACTACATGCATTCGTTTTCTTGGGACAAGGGATTTAGCATTAACCTATTTTCAGACCTTTGCACGACATAAAACAGGCCTCCACCTTCTCAGAAACAAGGTGGCAAGCTTCCTGAGGCAAGAGGGGGAGATGCCTGTGAGCTTGCTGGGGAGCAGTGTGAGGGGATGGAGTGCACCATGCTACTGGGAGAGCAGGCAGTAATGTCGGAGAGTCTGGGGGTACACAAGGAGTGGGGACATGGGGGAGATGCTGGTACTTGGGGAGGTTGTGGGGGAGGTGAGTGCTGTTGTTACCGCCAGAAGAGCTGCATTTGTTCCAAATTCCTGTGAAAGTTATTTCCTTGCACTGCCAGCAGCCTCCTCCTGGGCTTGGCACAGCAGCCAGCGCCATGATTAATTCAAGTAGCATTTCCCCTGGAGCTGCAGCAGCTTTTCCACTGCAGCCGAGAGGCCCCAGCCCCTCACGCTCCTCTCCCCCCATGCTCTGCTCCTCCTCCCAGCCCCCTCGCACGGCTCCCTCCTTCCTCTGCACTAGTACCCAGCCCCCTCACAGCTGCCCCTTTTCCCTCACCTCTGCTTCAGCCCCAGGCCCCTTAAAACTCCTCTTCCTCCCACAGTCCTTGCTCACACCCTCCCTCTTCCATGTCCACCCACAGCCTCACGCTTTCGCGCGCTGCCCTCCACAGTGCCAGTCCCTGTACCTCCCCTCCCGGAGCCCCAGCCCGCCAGCACGCCCCCCACACCCGTCCCGCAGTGTCTGCTCCCTCTGGTTCTCTCCACACCCCTTGGTTGCTGCCAGCTGCTGCTCCCTGCTCGCCCCAGGGACCCTCGCTGTTTTTCTCCCAGGGCAGCTCTCACTGGCAGAGTTCTCCCTCACCCGCATGGCCCTTGGGACACTACAGGCTCCTCCTGCTCTGCACCCCTGCCTCATTCCCCAGGGTCACCCTGCTTGGCATGCCCGATGTCGTGCTGCCCTGAGCTCCAGTCTCGCCTGCATGTCTTGCCCAGCCGTGTCCCATCTCACTCTGTAGACCTGCTCTATGAGCACTCCGTGCCTGAGCTCTGCACAGCCAAAAACCAGCCCAACACCCTGGTTTGGAGCCCTGCTTGGCATCAGTGCCCCGCAGGAGGCCGTGGCCAGACTCTGTGACTTCCCACCCTGCATTGTTGCTGCCCCACTTGAGCCCCCCACCTTGAGCACTCTTTCTTGGTGGAGGCCCAGCTTCCCTGCCCTGGTCAGCTCCTGACCTCCTGCACGCTCTGCTGGGGCTCCCATTTCACCTCCCTGCCGCTCCACCAGAGAGGACACCTGGGTGCCCGCACGAGAGCCTCGCTTCTTGTCTTCCTGTGCTTTACTCTACCCCTGCATTCAGAGGCACCAGGACTCCCGGAAAGGCAGTGCTCATCCCCTGGCTCCTGCAGGCTGCTGCCCAGCCTCACCTTCCATGGTCCTACCTCTGTGCTGATGTCTGTGATCAAACTGCTCCCCTCCTTCTCGAAACTGGGCCCATCCCAGAGCAGTGCTGGGGGCCCTGTTCTCCATACTTGCTGTGTATGACTGTGGCAGCCCTGTGCCTGTCCATGCCCAGGCCATGGCTGTGCGGCCGCCAGCCAGAGCCCCTGCCCGTGCCCTGGGGCTGCTGGGCGGCAGGGAGCTGGCAGTGCAAGCAGACAGTGCCTGCGGCGGTGCCGAGGGCTCCCCCAGACGTGGCGGTCCCGCCAGCCCCAGGGTCTGACCCTCGCCTCAGCCGCGTGTGCTGGACAGTCGCTGGGGCCGAAGCCTGACCCTGTCTGCTCCCCCGAGGCCGGAGCGTGCTGGAGGCTGAGATGCAGCCCGGGAGCCAGAGACAGCTCCTGAAATAGCAGCCGTGGCCACTCCCTGGCTGCTGTTAGCTGGTCAGCAGCTGTGCCAGGGCTGGGGAGGGCAGGATGCCTGGCACACACTCAGGCGAAGGGAGCCGTGCGTGGGATCGCTGACCACACTGGCGCCAGCCTCCCCTCCTCTCCCACCAAGAGCCGTCACTCTGAGGGGCGGGAGCCCAGAGCCAGATGTTTGCCAAAGCCACAGCGTAACATGTGCGTAGCAGAGATCCAGCCAGGGCAGGGCTCCAGATGAGCTCCCTGCCTGCTGACTGCGCTCGCTGGAGGTGGGGAGGACAGCCAGAGAATGGAGGCCCGAGCTGCTGAGAAGCACTCCATCTCTTTCCAGCACTGTGGACTGTGTAGGGAGCTATATGGGTTAGCAGTAAGGCTGGGAGGGCAAGTTATGGCTGTGTTTGACAGCCTCTGCTGTTGCCCTATAGATGGGTCTGTGGGAAGGAGGAGCCTTGACTCCTACAGATGATGCAACTGAGAACCCCAGTGTGGGGCTGTGCTTCTCTGTCCCTCCCTGACTCTGGGGCATATAAGACCTTTGGGGTGCCGTGGCTCCACTCGTGCCTCCTGTGTTGCTGGGGGACTAGGAGGAGGGCATGAAATAACATAGCCTCAATGCCCATCTTTGTCCTCCCGATTCTCCATGCAATGGGGAGAGGCACACTTGCCCAGCACCTGACTTCTTTCCCTCACAGCAGCAATCTTGCTGCTCTGCTTTGTCATCCACTTCTGCTCTACTTTCACAGCACTCCCATGAGGTGCTCTTCTGTCCAGCTGCAGTAGCTGCAGGGTACACAAGTGAAGTCTTCTCACCAAACCTGCAGGGAAGAAGGGGCAGGTAGCAGATGCTGCTGCACAATGCTGTCAGGGCTGTGGTGCAGGGCTGGTGGAGCAGATCAGTTCTCAGAAGGATTGGAGCTGAATGGGGAACTGGGAGGTTCAGGAGAGCCTTTGACTGGAGATCACAGAACGGTTGAGTTTGGAAGGGATCTCTTGAGATAATCGAATACAACACCCCCTGCTCAACCAGGGTCACACAGAATCAGTTGCCCAGGACCATGTCCAGATGGCTTTTCCATATCTCCAAGTGTGGAGACTCCACCACCTCTCTGGGCAATCTGTGCCAGTGCTCAGACACCCTCACAGTGAAAAAGTGCTTACCAATGTTCAGAGCGAACCTCCTGTGTTTCAATTTGTGCCCCTTGCCTCTTGTCCTGGCACTGGGCATCACTGGGAAGAGCCTGTCTCTGTCCTCTTACTGTCCTCTTTCATGTATGTATTATATCCCACCCTGAGCCGTCTCTTCTCCAGGCTGGAGTCCCAGCTCCCTCAGCCTTTCCTCAGAGGAGGGATGCTCCAGTCCCTTCATCATCTTTGTGGCCCTTCACTGGACTCTCTCCAGTATGTCCATCTCTCTCCTGTACTGGGGACCCCAGCACTGGATCCAGCACTCCAGCTATGGCCTCACCAGTGCGGAGTAGAGGGAAAGGATCACCTCCCTCGACCTGCTGGTAATACTCCTCCTGATGCAGACCAGGATCCCATTGACCTTCTTTGCAGCAAGGGCACAATGCTATCTCACCTTCAACTCGGTGTCCACCAGGACCCCCAGGTCCTTTCCTGCCAAGCTGCTTTCCAACTGGGTGGCCCCCAGCATATATTCTTGCACAGGGTTGTTCTTGCTGAAGTGCAGGACTTTGCACTTCTCCTTGTTGAACCTCATGAGGTTCCTGTCAGCTCAGTCCGACAGCCTGTCGAGGTCCCTGTGGATGGCAGCACAGCCCTGCGGTGTGTCAGTCACTCTTTCCAGTTTGGTGTCATCAGCAAACGGGCTGAGGGTACATTCTGCCCCATCATCCAGGTCATTAATGAAGATGTTGAGCAGAACTGGACCCGATATTGACTCCTGGTGTACACCAGTAGCTACTGGCCTTTGTGCTGCTGATCACCATTCTCTGGGCTGAGCCATTCAGCCAAAAAAACAAGCATACAAATCTATTTCCAAATAACCTTAACATTGCCAGCATATCTTGTTAGGACTCAAGCATGAACTAGGAATGAAACATTAACTAATATGAAGGGCACAGGATCCTGCTGACCACGGCTGTCTTTTGTCTTGGCACAAACTTGTTCCAAGCTAAATACCATGGGTGTCTCATGGCCCTTGGGAAAGGAGTTGGTTCATGCTTTTTTCTCCTTTCCCCAGTGAGTATTTTCTCTTTGGCTGTATATCACCTGGAAACTCTCAGCCTGTGCCAGCATGAGGAGACTTTACACTTGCTAGGACCCAGGAACAGAAAGAGTTGTATGAAAGATGGACCCTGGACACCCAAGGCAGAAGTTTTGGAGGTGCTACAGATGGGCCGAGGCTTAGGGCTTAGTGCAGGGGGTCAGTGAAGCCGAGGCAGTGCTGCAGGAGAAAAGCAGCCTGCAGATGAGGGTAGGGGAACAGAGAATGAGCACATGAATGTGTACGTTTTGCTATGTGACACTGGTGACTGGAGGCTTTGAAGGATGTAATATGTCGAATCACTGCTGTTCACAGTGTCTGGGAATGTCATGGCATGCTTATGTGTCTGGGAGATGTACATTCTGTTGGAAAGACCTCCTGGGAAACTGTACCTGTTGTTGTTCCATACTGGATATCAGCGTGCTGTGACCCCTGCTGGGGTTATTAACAGAGAATACTGAAAGGAACAGCAAAACTTACCTAATTAACATGTGGCTCAGAGGCTGGTGCCATCAGTGGAATTTTGGTTTTCTGATCACGGGGAGGCTTACATGGTACTGGGCCTGCTGGCAACAGATGGAGTTCAGCTGTCTCAAAGGGGCAAAAGGATTCTCGCTCATGAGTTGGCAGGGCTCATCAAGAGGTTAAGCTAGGTTTGAAGGGCGGAGCAGATATAACCGGGCTCACTAGAGATGAGCCTAGGAGTGGCATGCCAATTTTGGGAGTGAAATTGATAGCCCAGCTCAAGTGCATCTACTCCAATGCACACGGCATGGGCAACAAACAGGAGGAGCTAGAAGCCATTGTGCAGCAGGACAGCTATGACTTAGTTGCCACTACAGAAGCATGGTGGGATAACTCTCATGACTGGAGTGCTGGAATGGATAGCTATAAGCTCTTCAGAAGGGATAGGCAAGGAAGGAGAGACAGTGGGGTGGCTCTGTATGTTAGGGAGTGTTTCGACTGTATAGAGCTCAATGATAGTGATGATAAGGTCAAGTGCTTATGGGTAAGGGTGACAGGGAAGGCCAGCAAGGCAGATATCCTGCTGGGAGTCTGTTTTAGACCACCTAACCAGGATTAAGAGGTGGATGAAGCATTTTACAAGCAGCTGGCTGAAATCTCACAATCGCTAGCCCTTGTTTTCGTGGAAAACTTCAACTTACCAGATGTCTGCTGGAAATAAAACATGGCAGAGAGGAAACAGTCTAGGAACTTCTTGAACTGTGTGGAAGATAACTTTCTGACGCAGCTGGTAAGTGAGCCTACCAGGGGAGGTGCCTCGCTTGACCTGCTGTTTACAAATGGAGAAGGACTGGTGGGAGACTGGTCATCAGAAGCTGTCTTGGGCTTAGTGACCATGAAGTGATAGAGTTCTCGATTCTTGGTGAAGTAAGGAGGGTGGTCAGCCAAACCACTACCATGGACTTCCAGAGGGCAGACTTTGGCCTGTTCAGGACACTGGTTGAGAGACTCCCTTGGGAGAGAGTCCTGAAGGGCAAAGAGGTCCAGGAAGGCTGGACATTATTCTGGAAGGAAGTCTTAAAGGCACAGTAGCAGGCTGCCCCCATGTGCCGCAAGATGAACCTTTGGGGAAGACAACCAGCCTGGCTGAACATGGAGCTTTTGCTGGGACTCGGGGAAAAAAGGAGAGTCTACCACTTTTGGAAGGTGGGGAAGGTGACTTAGGAAGAATACAGGGATCTCGTTAGGTCATGCAGAGAGAAAATTAGAAAGGCAAAAGCCCAGCTAAAACTCAGTCTGGCCACTGTTGTAAGAGATAACAAAAAATGTTTTTACAAAATACATTAACAACAAAAAGAGAGCCAAGGAGAATCTCCATCCTTTATTGGATGCAGGGGGGAACATTGCCACCAAGGATGAGGAAAAGGCTGAGGTACTTAATGCCTTCTTTGCCTCCATCTTTAATAATCAGACCAGTTATTCGCAGGGTATTCAGCCTCCAGAGCTGGAAGACAGGGATGGAGAGCAGAATAAACCTCCCATAATCCAGGAGGAGGCAGTTAATGACTTGCTATGCCACCTGGACACTTACAAGTCTGTTGGGCTGGATGGGATCCACCCAAGAGTACTGAGGGAGCTGGTGGAGGAGCTTGCCAAGCCACTGTCCATCATCTATCAGCAGTCCTGGCTAGCAGGAGAGGTCCCAGATAACTGGAGGCTTGCCAATGTGACACCCATCTACAAGAAGGGCTGGAAGGAGGATCCAGGGAACTACAGGCCTATCAGCCTGACCTTGGTGCCAGGGAAGATTATGGAGTGATTCATCCTGAGTGTGCTCACTGGGCATGTACAGGACAACCAGGGGATCAGGCCCCACCAGCATGGGTTCATGAAAGGCAGGTCCTGCTTGACCAACCTGATCTCCTTCTATGACCAGGTGACCTGCCTAGTGGATGAGGGAAAGGCCATGGATGTTATCTACCTGCACTTTAGTAATGCCTTTGACACTGTTTCCCACAGCATCCTCCTGGGAAAAACTAGCTGCTCATGGTTTGGATGGCTGTACACTTCGCTGGATAAAAAACTGGCTGGATGGCTGAGCCCAGAGAGTTGTGCTGAATGGAGTTCAATCCAGCTGGCGGCCGGTCACAAGTGATGTTCCCCAGGGCTCAGTTTTGGGGCCAGTCTTGTTTAATATCTTGATCAATGATCTGGATGGGGGGGGTTGAGTACTCCCACAGTAAGTTTGCAGGTGACACCAAACTGGGCAGGAGTGTCAATCTGCTTGAGGGCAGGAAGGCTCTGCAGAGGGATCTGGACAGGCTGGATTGATAGGCCAAGGTCAACTGTATGAGGTTCAACAAGGCCAAGTGCTGGGTCCTGCACCTGGGTCACAACAACCCCATGCAACGCTCCAGGCTTGGGGAAGAGTGGCTGGAAAGCTGTCTGGTGGAAAGGGACCTGGGGGTACTGGTCGACAGCCGGCTGAACATGAGCCAGCAGTGTGCCCAGGTGGCCAAGGCGGCCAACAGCATCCTGGCTTGGATCAGGAATGGTGTGGCCAGCAGGAGTAGGGAAGTGATTGTGCCTCTGGACTCAGCACTGGTGAGGCCGCACCTGGAGTGCTGGCTTCAGTTTTGGGCCCCTCACTATAAGAAGGACATTGAGGGGCTGGAGCATGTCCAGAGAAGGGCGGCGAGGCTGGGGAGGGGTCTAGAGAACAAGTCTTATGAGGAGCAGCTGAGGGAACTGGGGGTGTTCAGTCTGCAGAAGAGGAGGCTGAGGGGAGACCTTCTCGCTTTCTACAGCTCCCTGAAAGGATGTTGTAGAGAGGTGGGTGTTGGTCTCTTCTCCCAAGTAACTAGCGATAGGACGAGAGGAAATGGCCTCAAGTTGCGTCAGGGGAGGTTTAGATTGGACATTAGGAAAATTTTCTGTAGTGAAAGAGTGGTCAAGCATTGGAACAGGCTGCCCAGGGAAGTGGTGGGGAGTCACCATCCCTGGAGGTGTTGAAAAAACATGTAGATACGGCACTTCGGTATATGGTTTAGTAGGCATGGTGGTGTTGAGTTGACAGTTGGACTTGATGATCTTAGAGGTCTTTTCCAGCCTCAGAGATTCTATGATTCATGTCCTGCTCGCTGCCCACCCAGACCCCCAGGACATTTTCCCTGGAACTTCTTCCCCAGCCTGGCAGTCCTGGCCTGTGCTGTTGCAGGGGTGCTTTGCTTCGCAGAGCAGGACTTGGCATTTGTCCTCACTGAGTTTCATGTGGTTTCTGTTGGCCCATTCCTCCCATCTGCCCGAGACCCTCAGGTTGCAGTCCTGTCCTCAGGCATGTCAGCTGCTTCCTGCTGCCCAGGCTGGTGTCAATGGTAACCGTGATGAGCGTGCACTCTGTGCCTGCAGTGGGTCATTGCTGAAGATGTTAAGCAGGAGAGGTCCCTGAGCTGATCCCTATGGTTATCCACTTGTCACCCACCTCCAGGCAGAGCCAAGCTCATGAACCACTACCCTCTGTGAGCAACCCTCCAATCTGTTTTTGACCCATCTGGTTGTCCAGCCCTCCAAACCATAACATCCTGCCTTGGATATGAGGATGGTGGGAGAAGGTGTCAAAATCCTTCTTAAAGTCAAGGCAATTGTCATCCACAGCTATCATCCCTTCAACCATAGAACCCACCATAGCATTGCAGAAAACAAACAGGATGGTCAATCCGTGCTGGCTGTTCCCCTCCCAGGCTCCTCCATGTCGCCAAAGACATGCTACAAGAGGACTCGCTCTTGGAAAGCAGCTCTGTGGAGAGGGACCAGGGAGTGCTGGGGGACGACAAGTCAACCATGAGCCAGCAGTGTGCCCTTGTTGCCAGGAAGGCCAATGGTATCCTGGGGTGCATTAAGCAGAGCGTGGCCAGCAGGTCGAAGGAGGTTCTTCTCCTCTACTCTGCCCTGGTAAGGCCCCATCTGCAGTACTGTGCCCAGTTTTGGGCTTTCCAGTTGAAGAAAGATGAGGAACTACTGGAGAGAGTCCAGTGGAGGGCTACAAGGATGATGAGGGGACTGGAGCATCTGTCCTATGAGGAAAGTCTGAGGGAGCTGGGCTTGTTTAGCCTGGAGAAGAGAAGGCTGAGAGGGGATCTTGTAAATGCTTATAAATATCTGAAGGGTGGGTGTCAGGAGGATGGGACCAGACTCTTTTCAGTGGTGCCCAGCGCCAGTAGAGGGGGAAACGGGCACAAACTGAAGCATAGGAAGCTCCATATGAACATGAGGAAGAACTTCTTTCCTGTGAGGGTGACAGAGCACTGGAACAGGCTGCCCAGAGTCTCCTTCTCTGGAGTTATTCAAACCCTGCCTGGACAAGGTCCTGTGCAGTCTGCTCTAGGTGGCCCTGCTTCGGCAGGGGGGTTGGACTAAGATGATCCCCAGAGGTCCCTTCCAACCCCTACCATTCTGTGATTCTCTGATTACGTTCTCTGTTGAAGACCTACTTCTAATCACTGCTACTACCTCTGAGTCTGATTCTGCCCTTGTAAGACTAAGGGGCGGTTGTTCTCAGAAACCCTCTCTGTATTGGTATTGGTGGGTGGACCAGGCAACCTGTCCTCTTCCTGGATAAACCAGCTGCAAAGTCAGAGTGTTTTCTGCCCTGTAGCTTTCCTGTTCTATCCTGCAGGACCCCATTCTCCACAGGGACATCCTTTGCCATCAGGAAATAATGGCTGCATGTATGCATCCTGCTATTGCTTATGGGAAGTATTTCTGACAGCAGTCAGCTCCTTGGTCTTGAAGAGAGAGGGAGACTGAGGCTCAGGGTCCTGCAGAGCATCCTGCTGGAGTCCAGAATGAGGCCAGGGTTTCTGAGCAGCACAGAGACAGTGCTCCTGCCTGTCTTTTGGCTTGTTAAGATATGCTTCCCTATGAGCACAGTATTTCTCTGGAACCTGCTGCAGCTGTGCACAGCACATCTCCCTCCATGCCTTGTCCTCTCATTCTGCCTACAGTATGTTACTGGGATAGCCCAGCCTTCACACAGCCTCACATAGAGCCCACTCAGCCAGGGGCAGCACTGGTGTCTCCCAGCACTGCACGCTGTGCCAGCCATGGCCAGGTCTGGTCTGCAACAGGCTACCACCCCTCTCCCATGTCCCACAGCACACCCCGTCCCTACCTGCCTCTTGTAGCTCCATCATGTCCCAGGTCTCATACAGCTGCTCACATGGGCACTAGGACTGGCACCTTTCTCTTGTCAACCCCAGTGACACCTCCCTGTATTGCCAGCTTCCTCCACAGCCCCTATCCAGGATATCCCGCGGCCGTTTGGTGGTGCCTCACAGTTCTGCTGTGGCTGTGCTGAGCCAACGCCTGATCACGGGCTGGAGAGCACAGCCTGGGCTTGAGGCACTCAGTCTCTCTTCACATGTGCCTTTGCCCTTGCAGGGCAGCAAGCAAGGCAGAGCAGCACAGCCTCAACCTGTGAGGATGTGCCAGCAGTGTCCTGGTCCAGGGCCAGCTGGAGGTTCTTGCTCCCCAGCAGTGCAGGGTTCAACAAAAATACAAAAGAGTGGAATTCCTCGCTCCAGGGCACAGTAATATGGAATTGTATAGATTCAGAAAGCAACTACCCACATTCACAGAGAAAAATCCACTAAAGGCTTTAAACACAAGGATATCAATGCTGGGCCAGGAAATTCCTGAGATGAAATTGCCAAGGAGGCCGCAGTACCTGAGGGAGGCCTCTGGATTATAGACGCTGGGTCTCACAGAGAATTTCAATTTCCCAGGCCACCCAGGGGTGACACACAGCTGGGTCTGCTGTTCACTAGCAAGGGAGAACTGACTGAGGATGTGGTAAACGGCAGCAGCCTTGGCTGTAGTGACCATGAACTAGCAGTGTTCAAGATCCTAAAGGGAGTGAGGAAGGAGGGTAGCAGAGTACAGACCCTGGACTTAAAGCAAGACTTCAGCTTATACAGGGAACTGGTAGATGGGAGGGATCCCATGGGAGGCAGCTCTGAAGGCTCTGAAGGGAGCTCAGAAAAGCTGGCAAGCCTTCAGGTCAGCATACTGCAAGCACAGGAATAGTCCATCCCGGTACTCAGGAAAACAAGGAGACATATCAGCAGATGACCTTGGCTAGACAGGGACCTCAGGGCCAAGCTGCAATGCAGAAAGGCAGCATACAAGAGGAGGACACAGAGGGAAGTTACAAAGGAGGAATTTATAAACATTGCCCAGGCATGTAGGGATGGCGTCAGGAAAATAAAAGTTCGAGTGGGGTTGAGACTTGCACAGAAAACTGAGGGTGATAAGAAAACCGCATTGGTAGTAAAAGGCTGAATAAGGGGCCATTTCTGAATGCAGTGGGTGATTTAGTGACAGCAGACACAGATAAGACTGAAATACTCAATGTTTCTTTTACCTCAGTCTTCACCAATGTCTCCCAGGCCTCCATGCTTCTTGAAAGGGTTCAAAGAGCTACCAGACCAGGATGAAGACTGAATCAGGATTTCTTCAGTGAACTTGATCTGTACAAGTCCATGGGACCCAACAGACTGCATCAATGGATGCTGACAGAAATGGACTTGCAGGGCTGCTTTTTCAAATGTGGTGGAGATCAGGGGAGATCCCTGACAACTGGAGGAAAGCAAATATTGCACCCCACCTTCAAAAAAGGCCAAAAGGGTGATGTAAGGATCTACACTCCTGTCAGCCACACTTTGGTGCTTGGGAGAATCATGGAGCAAGTTGCGTCAGGGGAGGTCTAGACTGGATATTAGGAGAAATTTCCTTTACTGAAAGAGTGGTCAGGTATTGGAATAGGCTGCCCAGGGAAGTGGTTGAGTCCATCCCTGGAGGGGTTCAAAAAACATGTAGCTATTGCACTTTGGGATATGGTTTAGTAGGCATGGTGGTGGTGGGTTGAGCGTTGGACTTGGTGATCATTTCCAACCTATGATTCCATGATTCTATGATTCTATGATGGTGTGACTAGATCAGTGGACAAGGGAAGAGCTACGCATGTGATCTATCTGGACTTCTGTAAAGCCTTCGACATAGTGCCTCACAACATCCTTCTCTCTAAATTGGAGATACATGGATTTGATGGGTGGACTGTTCGGTGGATAAGGAATTGGTTGGAAGGTTGCAGCCAGAGGGTAGTGGTCAATTGGCTCCATTCAGGGAGATGCCTCAGGGAGCCCAGGGAGATGGTGCTATACTGCATAACAGTGACAGCTCATTCGCTGTTACCAAAATCTGACCCAGCTCCTGTGGCAGAAAGCTGGATTTCCAGTTAGCTTCCCCTGTGGGTATCTTTCTTAGGATGGTGACCGTCAGAGGATGGTTAAGGTGCAGAAGCAAGGCTGTTCTGGAAGCACCAGAGCCCATGGCCCAAGGAGCCTAAGAAAAAGATCTTACTCTGCTGCAGAGCTTGTTGCTGTACAGCGTATTAAAGCATCTGACATGCATTTTAGAGCACTTTCAGTGTGATAAGCAGTTCATTCTGAAGGAAATAAGTTACTAATTTACCCCATAGTGCCTATTCCAGTCACTGTGGCAGCTTATCAGTTTCAGGCGCATTTCCTTCTGCGGTGGTAGAGAATGCTACCAGCTAAAACATGGGCATTGCACACAACTCAAGTGTATCTATGCAGGGCTGTTACCCCAGTAATAATATCCAACATGGAGCCAGAATGCAGGTGATCTGAAGACAGGCTTCAGCAATGTCGGTGAGGTCAGATTTATACTCTCAAATGAGCAGCTCCACAGCAAAGGGAGCTGGGGCAGGAGGGAGGGGGGGTGTTGCACTCAGGGGAAGGCAGGTGGGTCCAATTTCTCTAAGTGCTTTCTGGCAGGGTTGCTGTCATGGCACCTGTGGCTCTGAGTGCTCTGCAGCTGGAGCCGGGAAGGGGGATCCTGTTTCATGGTGCTTCTTCTGGCAGCTGCTGCAGGATTGGGCAGCAAATACTCTGTACAGGGAGCATGGTGCTCATCGTAGATGTGCTGTCAGCTTCTCCCCTCGGGCACTCCCTTAGACCGCAGGCAGCAGGGCAGGAGAGCTGGTGAGGGTGTGCTGCGGGTGCTGCCTGCCCTCCCCGGAGGCTGTGTATCAGTGGGCCCGAGAGCGGGCAAGGGGCTGTCTCTGGTGCTGCCTGCCCTCCCCCGGCGCTGCCTGCCCTCCCCGGAGGCTGTGTGCCAGTGGGCCGGAGAGCGGGCAAGGGGCTGTCTCTGGTGCTGCCTGCCCTCCTGGGGTGCTGCCTGCCCTCCTGGGGTGCAGAGCGTGTGGTCTGGAGGGAGGGAGGGAGGTCCCACCTCTGCCTGCCTGGTTTGTTCTTCCCTGGCCCAGCCGCTCTCCGTACTCTCTCTTGTTGCTCCTCCACCTCTGGTGCTGGGGTGAGTGGCTCAGGTTAAGGGCCCTGCCCGGAGGAAAGAGCTGTTTGCAGCCCCCAGCTGGGCCCTTTCCTTGGCGCGCGAGCAGCGTTCCTGTGCTGCTCGCTCACGGGAGCCGAGGCCCCACTGCTGCTGCTGGGAGGAGCTGTGGCTGATGAGGCCTGAACTCCACTTCACCCGGGCCGGGCCCAGCTGCCTCCCTCCTGGCTCCGTCCTCCAAGCTTTGTTCTCTGCGCATAGCTCCCAGCTGGTGGATGAGCCATGGGCAGTGGTGCTGGGGTCAGAGGGAAGGAGCTGCTTGCTGCTGATCCGAGCTCCACAAGGAGCCCAGGGAGGAACTGAGGCCTTGCAGGCAGGGAGCAGTTTTAATCCCCCTGCTGTCTTTGTAACTACTAATGCAATTCCTGTTCCCCAGGCTCCGGTGGGCCCTGGCTGTCACAGGGCAAGGCCACCCTCAGTCATCATCCTCAGAGCCCAGGACACAGGGCTCTGAGAGCAAGACAGAGCCAGGGTCGTGGTGAAAAGGGGGCTGGTTTTCTGCCTATCTTGTTTTAAGCCTCTCTGCAGAAAAGAAGGGGCAGAGGGCCAGGCGCAGCTGCTGCAAAAGCATGGGTTGTCCTCACTGGCTGATCACGCTGGGTGCAGTAGGGGTGCTTGGCTGCTAGATCCCTGGCATCTGTGTGAGGCTTGGCCTTGCTGCACCCCACCTTCCTGTGGCCTTTTCCTTTACTAAGGCAAGTCTGTTGACCTGGGTCATGGATGTTGCCCCAGGGGTGCAAGAAATGAGGTATCAGCTGCAACAAGGCACGCCTGGTAGTGCAGGGGCCCATGGCAGCACTGTAGCTAGAAAGCATGTTGCAGCTTTTGCGAATCTGCAACGCTGTGCTCCTGCACCTCTCTGTCCCCTCATGGGGACGGGGCCAGCATAGGCTGATCTTGGGTTGCCCCACAGCTGCCTGCAGCACTGCCCAGGGCACTGTCTGCAGCCAGTGAGCCCCTGGGAGGTCCTGTCCTCTTGCAGGGAGGGCTGCAGAGGACATGGTGACATGTCTGGGACAAGAATCGCAGGGTGAAGGCAGTAACTGTCAGTCTGCTTTACTAATGGCCAGCTTTGAGGACTGTGCAGTGGTTGTGGGCCACAGAGCAGAGGGCAGCACTGGGTTATGGAGGCGGTTGTGGTAATGGGCTGGGTCTGGCTGGTGGTCTTCTCTGTGGTGCTGGCCCTGCTCATGTAGTGCCTTCCCTCATCCAGGTGACAGCCACAGATGCAGACAGCGGCACATTTGGCTCCCTTTCCTATTCCATTGGTTCTGGCATCGGCAGTGTTGTCCCCACGCAGTTCAGCATTGACAAGCACACGGGTCAGCTGTGCACTGTGCAGCCTCTGGATCGTGATGAGGGCACGTCTGCCTATGATTTCACCATCACTGCTGTTGATGGGGTGAGTGCTGGAGAGGCCGTGGGGGATGCGATGCTGCTGACTCAGCACTGTACAGGGGATACTGTTGTCCTTGCCCCTGCCTTTTGTACCATCTCTGATCTGGTCCTTCCACAGGGGGGCCTGAACTCCATGATGTATGTGAAAGTTTTCCTGGAGGACATAAATGACAACCGGCCAGTGTTTTACCCACTGGAGTATGCTGCCAGCATCAGCACACAGAGCATGCCAGGTACAGCTGTGCTGCGTGTTACTGCCCACGACAAGGATGAGGGGCTGAACGGGAAAGTGACCTACCGCATTGTTCTGGGAAACTCACCCCCTCTCTTCTCCCTCAACAAGGACACAGGTGAGAGGGAGCTCAGGGGGTAGCTAGAGTAGGCAGAAATCAGAGCAGTGGGATACGGGCAGCTGTAAAACCAGCCTGAGGGTCATTGCTTGGCCATCTCCGCAGTGCAATCTGCCGCCAGAATATGTCTGTTCCTCTCCCTGCCACATCTTCCCTGCCTCGGCTTCTTGAGCCTCTGGCAGCCCCTTCCCAGACTCAGTCTCTGACCTCTTGTTTCTGGTCCCTGATCTGCTGTTCATTTGTCCCATCTTCCTTCCTCTCCCTCATTCCCCATCCCTGACTGTGCCTTTCCTCCTGCATGCTGCTTGCTTTGCCCCATCAGGCTGTAACCACTTAGTTTCTTGTCCCTGCCCAGTTCCCTCCTCATCCCTGCCCCGTTCCGTCCTCTCCGCTGCTCAATTTATTCTCCTTTCCTATAACTCTCTGTTGCACTCAGTCCCACCTTTCTCACTGGCTGCATCTGCTCTGCCTTGCATTGGCCACCAAAGCCAGAGCAGTTTCTGCTGGGGCGGTGAGTGTATGGGCGTGTGGTGCGAAGGGCTCTCAGTGGGACAAGGTGTCCTGTGCTCAGCACAAGCATCAGGGTCTCTACACACTAGTCCCCAAGTTCCCAGAATGTGACTGGGATGAGACAGGCCTACCAGCCATTCTAATGCAGGGCCACCTCCTTCGTAGGGCCTGTCGAAGATGGTCCTTCAGTTCTACATCTCCTCTAGGAGCCTCCCCACAGCCCAGATCCCACCTGCTGTGTCGTGACCCTCACCGTGCGCCCCTCATTGGAAGCCCTGTTCCTTCCTTTCCCTCTCCCAAGACCTGCCCTCTGGCTCATTTCCCCCAGCCCTTACCACTGCTTAGGTCGGGCTGGGCTTAAGGCTGAGAAAGGAGGATTTGGGGAGGCTTTCCCAGAAGGATTCTTCTTCTTTGCTCCAGTTCTTCCATGGTGAGCTCCACTCTCCCCTGCAACGCACACTTTTTGCTGCCCACTTAGGTCTTCTTGTTCAAGCTTATGGTTTGGCCTGTTCCCTTGGTGCCAGATGAAAGGCAGGGGTGCAGGCATAGTGCCTTCTGAACTGATTTCTTTCCTAGGTGTCATCTCCCTCTCATGGTCCCTGAGTGGTAAAGCCAACACTCTGGTGCAGCTGGTGATCTCTGCACAAGATGATGGGGGTCTACAGGCACAGCCAAATGCCCGGGTGAACATCAGCATCGTGGAGGGCACAGTCTCACCCCCTGTGTTTGAGCAAGCTCAGTACTTCTTCACGGTGCCTGAGGACATGCTGCAGGGTGCCACTGTGGGTGCTGTTCGGGCCCAGAACCCTCCAGGTATGGACTTGCCTCTTTTGTATGCAGTCACTTTCCCTGTCCCTGCATCGTTTTGAAGGTCCAGTACCACACTTCCTCATGGAGCAACCCTGTTCTGGGAGGTTCTCCACGCACATCTGAATGTGCACCCGTCTGATTGTCACTTAACTCAGTGTGTGCTCTCACACACGTGCTTACATCTGTGCATACATGCACATGTACACAATGCCACTGCACACCTCCTGACCAGAGTCTGCTGCAGACAGCACTGCCCAACCCTGCTGCTGTCTGCTGGGGGCTGAGGAGGTGAGCCCAGTACACAAATCATTCTTCCTCTCCATTTCCTTGTCCACAGGTCATGCTGATGACATCTTTTATTCCATCTCCTCGGGGGATCCTCATGGCTACTTTTCCATTGACTCTGCCTCTGGGAAGCTCCGCACCAGCCTGCCTCTTGATCATGAGTCCCAGGCAGTCCTCATTCTGGATGTCCAGGCCCGAAGTGGTTCACCTCCTGCCTATAGCAACACACGCGTGAAAATCTCTGTGTCAGATGTGAATGACAACGTGCCAGTGTTCCCAGCCCCCTCCGACTCCATTCTGCTGCCAGAGGCCACAGAACCTGGGACTACAGTGTACACTTTGCAGGCTGAGGACCGTGACAGCGGTTCCAACGGCCAGGTGAATTTTGAGCTGGTGTCAGGAGGTGATGGCACCTTCAGTGTGGAGCGCTCATCAGGGGCAGTGCGACTGATTGGGACTCTGCAGTATGAAGCCAGCGCAGCCTACAGGCTGGCCATTGTGGCCCGAGACAGTGGCATTCCCCAGCTCAGCTCCACATTCACGCTGCTGGTGCATGTGCAAGCCGAGCACGACAATGGGCCCATCTTTGACACACTCACCTACCGCGTGGAGGTGCAGGAAGGTGTGCCTGTCTCCACCCGCTTCCTGCAGGTGCGGGCCCTGGCACGCGATGCAGAATCCATGGCCCTTACCTACCACTTGCGTGCAGATGGGGATGCTGCCAGCTTTGGCATCATGCCTGAGAGTGGTTGGCTGTATGTCAAAAGCACGCTGGACCGGGAGACGCGGGACCTGTATGTGCTCACGGTGCTGGCCTCGGCAGGAGGCAGTGCTGCAGCGGGGGAAGCCCGGAAAACAGGCACCAGCACTGTACGGATCAGCATCACTGATGAGAATGACAACAGCCCCCGGCTGAGTGAGGAGCGTTACTTCTTCACTGTTCCTGAGAATCAGGCTCCTGGTAGCAGTGTGGGGAGGGTGACGGCAAGTGACCGGGATGCTGGGCAGAACAGCCGGCTCACCTACCGCCTGCTCCAGCATGATCCCAACTTCCTTATCCACACACAGACAGGTGAGAGACTTCCTGGCTTCCTAGGCTGGGGCTGGCTGGGGAGAAAGCCCAGGGCAGGTCAAAAGTGATGTGGGCCGGGCCAGTGCCGCAACAGAGCATTTGTCTTTCTACCCCTGCGGTGCTGGGCTCCCCAGCAACATACCTGAGCACAGGCTCTTCTCTAAAGCAGTTTTTGGGCTGAGCTGTGTCCCCGCTTCTCCCTCACAGGGGAGCTCAGCACCAAGCATAGCCTGGACCGGGAGCAGCAGTCCAGCTACCAACTCTTGGTGATTGTGCAAGATGGGGGAGCACCACCCCGCAGTGCCACAGGAACCGTCTATGTCACTGTGCTGGATGAGAATGACAACGCTCCTGCTTTCCTTCACGTGGCCAGTGGTCAGGAGCTGCCCGTGCAGGTAGGGGCAGCAGGCTGGAGCCCTGGTGAGGCAGGGGTGTGATAGCCTCTGGGTTTGGGGGCAAGGTTTCAGGGGGAAAGGGAGTGGGCAGGGACACGCAGGATAGTTTTGGGGTGGGAGATAAGCAGGCACAAGTTGCATCCATGCAGCAGCCAGGGCAGTCTGGTAAATCTGATTAAGATGTGGTAAGATGGACATGTCCTTGGGAAATACAGACATCCCTGCGCACAGAGCAGGTGAGGGCTGCAGAGGTCTCTGAGACCAATAGAAGTGACTAGCAGGCAGAAGCTCTTGGCTCACACATGCCTGCAATGAGGGAAGGTGAAAGGGAGCTCTAAACCTGACCAGCAGAGCCAGGGGTAATACACTTGCAAGCAGGGAGACAGAGGGTGCTGTTAACTTGTAGGTCTCAGAACTTTCGGATTCCGTGATAGCCACTCATCTTTCTGGGAGGTCCAGAAAGCACTGCCCAGCTGGACTTTGCACTCACAAGGGTTTGCTGAGAATGTGCTGTGGGTCCCAGACCAGCTTTCCCTCTCAGCACTGTGTGGTGGCACAGAATCACAGAATCCCAGCATGGCAGGGGTTGGAAGGGACCTCTGTGGGTCATCTAGTCCAATCCCCCTGCTGAAGCAGGGTCACCCAGAGCAGGCTGCACAGGACCTTGTCCAGGCGGTCACCCAGGCACTGAGCATACTGCAGACAGAGTTATGCCTGGTCTGTGGTACACAACAAAAGTGGATGAAGACTAACACCCCCCCTCAGCCCCAGATGGCTGCGTCTGCTCTGCTGTGGCCCCTGTGGAGTGACATGTGTGGCAAGGGCTCAACTGGAGGCAGCTGAGTGGCGCTGGCAGCAATGGAGCAGGATGGGCAATCGAGGCCCTGTCCTCATCTCCTCTGCACAGAGTGGGGAGATCCTGCAGCTGAAAGGATGTGCTTGCTCTGCGCTTTGCTGCACTTCAGGCAGTGTACTCAAAGCCGCTTGCACTGTGCTGGGTTTAAAACGTCACAGTGATGGCAGCCTTGCTCTGTCACAGGTCCTGCCTGAGCTGAGCACCCGAGGTGGGTCAGAGCAGGCAGGACTGTATTGGCAGGTCACTGCCTCACCTGGGTGGCCATCAGCACAGGACCCGGGGGACACTTTGCAACTCCAGTCAGGCCTTCCCTGTTCATTAGTTTTTCCTGCCCTGTTCCAATTGCAGCCATCGCTTGACCAGCCTTCTTCTTGCATGTCCAGCTGGCACCCTCTGCTTGCAAAACTGTCTGGCGAGGCTTGGCCTGGATGAAGGCATCTCTTGGGGCCTGGTGGAGGCAGAGGAAGGCAAAGTTAGTCTTGTCCTCTCTCTGAGCAAGGCTCTGGCCTTTGAATCCCTCCTGCAGACCAGGGACCAGTCAGCTGTGGCATTGCTGAGACTGGAGCTGAACAGGCTCTGCAAAATGGCATTGCTCACACTCTTCAGTTTGCTGAGTGTCCTGGCCCGTGTGTGGGGACACCCACAGCATACTCACACAGCAGGCTCTGCAGCTGATTCCAGTGTTTGGGGCATGAAATGCTGGGAATGTCCTGCTAGAGCTCAGGAGGTCTCTTCTCATACAAAGGTACCACAAAAGCATACACATCCTTCAGGAGACAGAGCAAGGCTAGGACAGATTTAGAGTCCTGAAGGCAGGTAAATGGTGTGACAGTTTTGAATGAAACAAGTATTTGGCCATTTTGGTTTGAAGTTCTCCTGCTAGAAACACTGGTAAAGAAGGGTAAAGCACAGGAAGAGGCCACTGCTAATCGTCATCCAGGTGTAGAAGAAAGGCTTAGAGGGAAAAGTAAAAACTGAGTGATAAATGCAAAGCTCAGTGATTTAATGCAGACTTGCTTAGTGAAGTTTCTTGTTGATGTTCATTAGGCAAAGCAGAGGGAGGTTTCTGTATTGGCACCTTGCTTTAAGCATCAGCTGGTGGGGTATCTCCCACTGCAGGGTTGCAAGATGAGCTTGTCAAGCACATTGGTAACACACTGGCAGGACCAGTGGTGTTCACACAGGAGCTGCAGTAGTAATGGATCCTCCCAGGGAAATGATCACTAGGAAAGGGGAGAGGGAGCAAAGGGAAGGAAGCAGTGATCTGTTTTCACAGAGGGGCAGTGTCACTGGCCGGTGCCTAGGATTGGTGCTGGTATCCTTGCTATTTAGCTGTTTCATGTATCCTCCAGAAGAAGTAACTGTTGATGTTACTGGTCTATTCGTAGTAATAAAGGTGAGTGCTCCCTGTGAATAACTGTAGAAGGATTTGTTTTACTGTTCAATGGGATCTTGTTTTACTGTTCAGGTAGGAAAGAAGATGGGAGATGAAATTCACTGTTGCTAACTGGAAAGTGATACGCATCACAAAAGAGCGGTATGAATGTCACTTACACGGTGACGGGCTCTGAATTGGCTACATAAGTTTAGGGAGAAGACTGGGGCATCGCCATGAATGCTTTGTGAAAATATCAGCTCAGGGCTCAGCCACAGTCAAAAAGGCAAATCAAATGCTGAATTTTGTTAGAAAAGGAACAGGGAATGAAATAAAACATCATTACCCTACATCTCAAATTCTGCACACGCTCTCTTCCCTGCCTCCATTCCACTAAATAAGCAGTAGTGCTAGAAAAGGTTCAGAAAAGGATGTTAATGTGACCTCCAGTAGATAATGGTTTCCATGCAGGAAGAAAATACTTGGGCATTCTTTGGCATGGAAGAAACTGCAGGAATATAACAGTGTGCAGTGAGTGACACACAGAAAGTTACTGGGAAATTAGAAGCTGCTTTTTTCACAAGACCTAGGCAGCTTAGTAAGAAATGACCAGGCAGCAGGTTTAAAATAAACAAAGGCAGCACTTTTTTTGTGCAGAACATAATTAAATTGTGAAATCATTGCCAAAAGTTGCATGGGTTCAAAATTAGATGAATTCATGGAAAGGAAAAAAATCCGTCAAAGGCGGCTGAACAAAAATATGATCTGTGGCTCAGGAAGTGACTTAGCCACAGACTGCTGGAAGCTGGGAGGGTTTCACAGGAGAATTATTCCATATATACCCTATTTTTTGCATCTTCTCTATATCTCCACTGCCAGCCACTGTCAGAGCTATGCCAGTGGTTGCGATGGCTCTCTGGTCTTTCAACCAAGCTGGTGTTTGCAGCAGCCTTCTCGAAGGGTGGACTTCTGACCTGGACAAGCCTGCCTGGTAGCAATTTTACTAAGGCTGAGGTTTTTGCAGAGGCAAGACCACTTCTATTGCTGTTTATTCCTCTGTTTGTGCATCTGAAATGGCATTTGTACATGGAGCCTGTGCAGATGCTGCTCATTTAACTCCTCTGCTAAGTCACTGCTTTCTTCAGATGGAGTTTAGTTCCTTGTGGAAGAGGAGTATGACCACACGCTCAAAGCAGGAGCCCTTTGTGTCCTGATTGAGGGCGATTAGGGACAGCATGGGGGGCAAGCCCTGCCCCAGCCTGTTAGAGAGGGGTTGGAAGGGGCCTCCCAAGCATGGCCCCACTCAGGGGTGTCCACGCAGACACTCATTTTCATAAACAGGCAAGCTATATTTAGAAGGTCTTCTGCCTCCATCACTGCTGTGAAATACTGTTCCAGATTCCTTGATCTGGTAGTTAGAAACCATCTCTTAATTTCCAGCCTAAACTAATTTCTGACCACTTTATACTCATTTGTTCTTGTGCCAATATTGTGTTTTTGCTTAAACAGCTCTTCTCTCTCCTTGGAATTTCCCTCCCCTCTCCCCAGTGTTTACAGAGTGCAGTCACATCACTGCTTGGCCTGGCTAAACAAGTCCAGCTCCTCTGGTCGCCCCTCCCTGGGCGCCACCAGCATGGTGCCAGCAGCTTGCGCAACAGCATTAACACTTGCCTCCTCACAGGAGCTTGCAGCCTCTTTCCTTGGATTTTTGCTCGAACTCCACTTGCCTTTTTCATAAATGCATTAAAATGGTACCACACAGAGATCGCCCAGCACAGCTGGATCTGTGAGGATGATTTGTGCTGTGGGATGTGCTGATAGGATGCGAATTTGATGTCTTCTGGTGTGTAAGTGACCACAGAGTCTGTGCCAAGTGGGGATCCTGCTGTACCAGTGAGGTGTGGGTAAATGCAAGGAGTCTGTGCTGGAGGAGAGACATGTCTGCCAGCAGGCATGAGTTGTTTGCTGAGGGTACTCCCAAAATCTGACAAGTGGTGATGAGCAGTAATGGGGATCTCCTTAACTATCCAGGAAAGGTGCTTGCATGCAGTGCTGTTACATGTGGTCTATTGTCAGGAAGCAGGTAACTCACCTCAGAATCATAAGCGGAGCACATGCATAGTTCATTTGATGGTACTGTGATGGACTGGCATAAAATGGTGGTCTTAAGTGCCTACAGACAAGCAGTCAGCAGTGCTAACTAGGAACAAAGGAGAGAAGGCAAGAGTCCTAAGAGTCCAGGTGTCTGAGCTCAGGAAGAACCACCAGCTGCATTTCCAGAGACTGCGGACCTTGCTGGGCTGGCTGGTGGGAACTGAGGAAATCACCTTCCATTGCCAGAGTGACTGGCCTCTGAGCCTGTCGGTGCTCACACCTTTGCATTTGCAGCTGAAGGGGTCTGTTGTGGGCAGAGAGAACCATGACTGCCCTGGAGCCCTGGATTTTCCTAGCTGTAGAGGCTTTGAACGTAAAACGGGTGAAATAGTTGGGGCTGCAGCATGCCCCAGTGCTGCTAAGCTGGTTGTTAAATGGCAGAACGGGAGGAGGGCTGGCAGGGCAGAAACTCCCTTTGCCAGCTTTGTTGCGGGCTTCTCCACGTTGTCCAGCCTCAGGCATAGCCTGTGGGTCTTGCCAAGGATCTGTGCCTTGGGTGAGGTGCAGGGCTGGTGTAGGAAGGTGCAGATCCTGTGCTGTGCTCGGGGGTTTGTGGGGGTAGTCTGAAGGGTGCCCTGTGCCACTCAGCTGCTCCCTGAACTGTGCTGCAGGTGCTGGAAGAGAAGCCATCGGGACTTCTAGTCGCCTCCCTGCAGGCCAAGGACCCTGACGAGGGTGAGAATGGGACCATCATCTACTCACTGATAGGTATGAGTTGCAGAACTGACTTATGGATGCCGCTCTCTGCCTTGCAGCCATCACCCTTGTGGGCAGCTGGGTGCCCACTGCCCCAGCCCTGCCATGCCACGCTCCCTCCTCCATCCCAACCTGCCCCCTGCCCTTCCTCCTCCCTGCCTCTGCTGGCAGCATTTCACCTTCTTTCTGCAGGAGCCTGGGCAGAGCGTTTCACGCTGCACAAGGCTACTGGAGAGTTGCGGACTGCCACAGTTCTACGCCGGACTGATCGTGCTGAGTACATCTTCACTGTGACAGCCAGTGATCGGGGCATGGTGCCTCGCAGTACGTCAGCCATCATTCGCATTCAGGTATCGAGCACCCCAGCTCCTCTTGTCCCTGCACCATTTACCCCTCGCTCACCTCTTCGAGGACACCATCCAGCTACCTGTCAGCCTTCCTTCCCCACCTTCTCACCCTCCACCACCTTCATCCCAGGGCACCCTCTGCGCTTGCTCAGCTGTTGATCCAGCCCTAAAATCTGTGCGGAGAACCTGGGATGGGAATGGATGGGTCTATCTGCCACTGTGCACATGCTCATTTGTAAAGAGGTCAACAGCATTAATAGTAAGCAGTTCTGTCTTTTCCAGAATTGGATAGCCAACCCTGTCCTAGATATGCTGTTGCAGAGAAGAGCTTAGAGGTCCCCTGTACAGAGATATTAATTCTTTCCAGCATCTACTGAAAACAGTGTTCCTGATGTGTTGGGTGTTCTGTATAACTTTGGCACTCACTGTCTGGTGTATTGGCCCAGACAGCCAAGTCCTTTCTCTGTTGTTAGTAATGAGCTCTCATTTACAGAAGAGACTCCAGTTTCCCCCCAGTCAAGGCTCTTTCACAGCACACCATTTCACATCTTCCTGTCCCTGTTCTTGCAGTTCCCAAGGCCACTTGACTCTCCTGGTTTGATATTCTGCTGCTTCTCTGTGTTGGCAGTGCCCTCTTGCCGTCAGCAAGTTCGTAAAGTACTCAGCTTTCTTTTGCTCTTGCACCTATCCAAAGTAAATGTCAGCACCAAAAGCCATCTCTGCAAAGGCCTGCTAATCACTCTCCTTGAGCCACTCGATCTTTTAGTCCCTTCTGTCACACAGCCATACTCATACTGTGCCTTTCCCTAGTTTAATGAGTGATCTGCCATGTGCTCCTGCATTAGAGCCTAGCTAAAACCCAGGCAAGTTAGACACACTGCACTTCCTTTGTCCATCAGGAGAGAAGCAGTGCATTAGCCTAGCACATCTGCCTTTAGCCATTCCACCATACATTTTATACCATTTCCTTTTTATGCCATGTCTGTAACTGTTCTCATTAAAGTTGTTCTACAGCCTTCAAAGTGTTGAGGCCAGGCCGGCAGGCTGTTTGCCCCTGTAGTGCTTGTTTGCATCCCTATAATGTAGCTGACAGTCGCTAGTTTTGATACCCCTCTGGGCTGACAGTTTTGCTGTATTCTGTTTTCCCCAGCAACCTGACATGAGTGCATGGAGTTCTTCAACACATTTTCCCTTCAGATAACACTATGGCTTTTCATGCATCCTCTGTCCCATCCACAGGTGCAGCTCATCCCCAAATTAACTTCAGTACCTTTAATAAAACTAGTGATAGTATTTATTTATTTTGGGGTCTTACTTGGTTGTCTTTCTTCTCTGTACCTCTCGTATGGATGAGTGTTACCTCTCTTCTTGCCCATTCTTGCTTATGTTTTGCAGAATTGTTTCTGCTGGTGCCTGTTGCCTTTGCAGTATCTAACACGGTCACAGAATTACAGGCTCACAGAAGGGTTGCGGAGGAAAGGTGCCTCTGGAGGTCATCTTGTCCAGCCGCCCTGCTCAGCCAGGGCCAGCTGGAGTCAGTTGCCCAGGATCATGTCCAGGTGGCTTTCAACTGTCTCCAAGCATGGAGACTCCACCTCTCTGGGCAATCTGTGCCAGTGCTCAGTCACCGTCATAGTGAAAAGTGTTTCCCAGCGTTTAGAGCAACCCTCCTGTGTTTCAGCTTGTGCCCATTGCCTCTCATCCTGGCACTGGGCACCACTGGACAGAGCCTGGCTCCATCCTCTTTGCACCTTCCCTTCAGGTATTGAGGTACTTTGCTGAGCTTCCCCCCTGAGCCTTCTCTGCCCAGTCCCCGCTCTGTCCGTCCTTACCTACCCTAGTTCCCCAGGGGAAACTCGTGTTTTTCAGGTTGTTGTTCATCTCTTAGAGAAGACCTTGCCTCTCGCCTCTTGGCCTCCCAACACCTGCGCTCTGCAGGCCCCATTTCGCCCTCTCCCCTGGCTCCCCAGTAGGGCCTCCTGGCACACAGTGCCCTGGCGTGTGCCCCTCACTGCTGCCTCTCCTCACAGGTGCTGCCATCCTCCCGGGTGCTGCCACGGCCTGACACCACTGTGCTGACCCTGCAGCCTCTGGAGGGTGTCAAGCCAGGGTCTGTGATCGGCTCAGTAGCACCCCCAGACGCCCCTGTGCGAGGACAGCTGACGTACACAGTGGTAGGAGGTGGGGGGGATGGCACCTTTGTGGTTGACAGTGTCACAGGGGAGATTTATGCTGCCCGGGAGTTGGACTATGAAGCTGGGGCACGGCACATGCTTCAGGTGAGTGCTGAGGACACGCAGCATGGCTATCCCTCCAGCCGACTGGTGCTGGTACAGATCCATGTGCAGGACTGCAACGACCAGACACCCACCTTCCCTGAAGACCCCATCACCATCGTGGTGCCCGAGAATGCCCAGGCTGGCTCATCCGTCTTCACCTTCCAGGCGCTGGACGGGGATGGTGTGGGTCCCAATAGCCAGGTGCGCTATGCCCTGCTGCACCAGGAGCCCCCCGGGGCTCCCTTCCAGCTTGACAGCCGCTCAGGGCTGCTGACCCTTCGCCGGGGCCTTGACCGGGAGGCTGCTGCCTCCTTCCTCTTGGTGGTGGAAGCCATGGACCAGGCCCGCAACATCAGCCAGCGCCGCTCGGCAGCTGTCACGGCCCGTGTGTTTGTGACTGATGAGAATGACAACGCGCCCGTGTTCCTCTCACCTGCTGCCGTCAGCGTCATGGAGGACCAGCCGACGGGGTTCGTGGCACTGCATGTGGTGGCCCAGGACAGCGATTTGGGAGAGAACGGACGTGTGAGCTACTCATTGCGAGCAGGCAACAGCGACGGCTGCTTCCACCTTAACCCCAGCACTGGTGAGGTCCCAGGAGGATGCAGGGTAGCCGGCAGGGACACGGGGAACACGGTGGCAGAGGAGGGTGTGGGGATACATGAGGGTGTAGCATGGTGCACTGAAGGAAGGTGTGGGCTGGGGAACCCAGAGGAGGGACATTTCTGGGGTGTGGAGAGCCCCAAGCGTAGTACCTGGTTGGTGTGATATTGCTGTCTGTCTTGAGACCTGGCTGTCCCTGGCTCACACCAGTGCCTGCAGCCTTGCTATAGCTCTGTCCTGGGAACAGTCGGCCCTGGTGCAGTGTGGTCCCAGCTCGCCCCTGTCCCTGTATCTGTAGGTGCACTCTCCATTGTGCGGGCCCTGAACCGGGAGGAGGTGGTGCAGCACAACCTGACTGTGGTGGCCATGGATCACGGTTTCCCACGCCGCTCTGCCACACAGCTACTGTCCGTGCTGGTGCTGGATGTCAACGATGAGGCACCCACTTTTGAGAAACCTGAGTATGAAGCACACATCATGGAGAACTTGCCAGCTGGCAGCCCTGTGCTGCAGGTGCTGGCCACGGACCGGGACCTGGGTGAGGATGCAGGGCGAGAGTGACCTGCCCAGTTTGGTCAGGGGCCCTTCTGGAGATGCAGCACCCAGGACTGGGTGCACTCTGCTACCTTCCATCTGGTTTGGAGAGCCTGGCTGACCATGGAGGGAAGGATCGTCACCTGGCCTGGAGATGAGAGATGGCTGAATCCTGGGAGAGCTGAGAATGAGAGCAGGGACTGTTATTCCCTCTGCTCCCCACGACAATGGCCTTCGTTCCTTGGAGGTTCCTTGGCCCATCTTCCCATCCACAGGCTAGGCTGGGCCGGGACCTCCCTCCACCGCACATCTCTGCCCCAGCTTTACTTGCCAGAGAGTGAGATCATCCTCTCCCACAGCCTGCGTGACCCCTGGGTGGGAAGCCTGGGAGGAGGGAGGTGCAGGGCTGTGAGCCAAATGAGAGGCTTCTGGGGTTGCTTCCAGGCAGCCTTCAAACCATGTTCCTCCCTGCAGGTGCCAATGGGCAGGTGTCCTATGGGGGTGTCTCTGGAGGGCCGTTCTCCATCCACCCACAGACGGGGCTTATTGTCACCACACATGCCCTGGACCGTGAGGAGCAGGAGCAACACGTGCTGATGGGTAGGACTGTGCTGGTGCATGAGAGGGGTGAGGCAGACGTGGGGTATGGGAGCACAGGGGAGGCAGATGGGTGCTCCCCACTGCTGGGATAGGGCAGTATTGCAGGGGGGGCAGGCTGTGGGAAGTGATGGGGGTTTGTGGAGCGCACGGGGTTGTTGGGTGGTTTGAGCATGCAGGAATGCCGGTGATCCCATATCTGGCTGCCCCTGTCATTGTCTGGGTGTTTGCGTATGACAGCCTTGATACTAGCTCCCAGTCAGCAGGGTGGCCTGCAGTGCTCTTGTTGTGTTCCTGCAGTCTATGCACGGGATGGTGGCCTGCCACCCAACCTTGCCAAGGCAACAGTGCGGATAACAGTAGGGGATGAGAATGACCACACACCACACCTAGAGAGTGAGTCCTGCTCTGTGGAAGTCCCTGAGAACCAAAGCCGTGTGGCACTCTACACCCTGCGGGCCACTGATCCTGATGGAGGCGAGAACGGGCGCTTGGAATACCACGTGGCAGGTGAGGTGCACAAGGAGCCCTGTAGCTTCTTTCTTGGCAGTGGGTAAGGGCTGTTCACCGTGGGTTGCCCATGGCTCTGGGAAGCATCACCTGTGGCAGTTCCTGTTCCACTTCAGTTCTCTTCTGCTCCAAACCACGTATAGTTGCTGCCACCTCTCAGCCCTCTAGTTTCTCTGAGCACCCCGAGATCTGAACAAGCTGCACTTTCTCATTCCCCAGGCTCTTGTCTGGTTCCCCAGGCTTGGAGTAGTTCCACACCTCTCTTGGCTGTTCTGAACTGTTGAATTTACAGGTTGCTAAGTGTGATCTCTTTGCTGTTATCATGCCATACGTTATCTAGGGGCTCCCTGTGGCAGCAGCGCTGGCCTGTAAGCTGTTGGAGCCAGTTCTTACACACACACACACACAGAGCTGGACCAAGGAGGTTCAATCCTACTGCAGCCTTACAGAGAACAGCTCACTCTGCCTTCCCTGCCAGGCCACACTGGGGTGGACTTCATGCTGTCCTTTCTGGGCAGCATAGGGCAGGTCCTTCCTTGTACCAGTTGTAGTCATGCTGTCTTATTATTCCCTCTCTTCTTTTCCAGATGGAGACCCTGGGCAGGACTTCAGCCTAGACCCAGTCTCCGGTGTCCTCTCTACTGCACGAGCCCTTGACCGGGAGCAAGTTGCTTCCTACAGCCTCATAGTGGTGGTGCAAGACCACGGCACCCCTCCGCGCAGTGCCACCATGTCAGTGAACGTGCGGGTCTTGGACCTAAACGACAACGCACCTGGTTTTTCTCAGGACACCTATGTGGTGGAGGTGCCAGAGGATTTGCCTGTTGGTGCCCTGGTGCTGCAGCTGGTGGCTGAGGACCCTGACGAGGGCACCAATGGGCAGGTCTCTTACTACCTAGGCAATGAGTCACTTGGCATGTTCCAGGTCGAGCCGCAGAGCGGGTGCATCAGAAGTGCCCAGGTGCTGGACCGGGAACGCCACCCCAGTTACAGCTTCCTGGCCAAGGCTGTGGACTCAGCACCATGGGAGCCCAAGAGCACAGCTGTGCGTGTCACGGTCACAGTCCGAGATGTCAATGACCATGCCCCTGCCTTCCTGCACAGCCCACTCACTGTCAACTTGTCCCGCCACACACCGCTCAAGCAGGTCGTGGCCACCATGAGGGCAGAGGACAGGGATGCGGGTGCCAATGCCTCTATCCTGTATCGCCTTGCTACCCCCAACTCTGCCTTCGCAATCAACTCCTACACAGGGGATATCCAACTGCTGCAGCCCCTGGGCTCTCTCAGCCAGCGCCAGCGGACGCTCTTCATCCTGGCCACAGACCTGGGGCAACCAGCACTCTCCTCTACTGGTGTGGTGGTGATCCACTTGCAGGAGGAGCCCTACCGGGGGCTGCGCTTTCCCCGGAGCACCAGCGATGTGGCTCTGCCAGAAAATGCTGCCCCAGGTATCAGCTGGGCAGAGTGACCAGCAAGTGCTGGGATAAAATGGCACAGGACAAGAGGGGCGGTGGGTGGTGGGCTGGCAAAGCTGTGGGAAGCTCAGATCCAGGGAGCACTGCAAGGTCTTGGGAAGCACCATTATGCTTTGGGTAGACCCAAGAGACTGCGGGATCTGACTGGTGCCCAGGCTGTTCAGGGTGGTAATCGCTGTGGGTTTGCCTCAGGGTGTGCAGATCACCGTCGGCAGTCACAGGTGCCCAGTTGCTCCTGGTAGGTGTGCAGGGGCCACAGTGAGACCATAGAGGGGCTGTGGACAAGCCCCACGCATCCTGGCTCCCAGCCCAAAGTTACCATTAGGTCTCGCTTCCTCTGGCAGCAATGTCCTCAGGCAGCACTCTGTTCCTGCGGTACAGCATGTGCTGCCAACACGCTGCCCTAACCCTGACTGCCACCTGCCCTGAGACTCTGCTGCCCCTTCACACTGTTTCAATCTCTTCCAGGCACTGCCGTGGCAAGCATCCAAGCTGTGCACACAGGGGGCTCTTCTGGGCACATCATGTACAGTATCATCAGCGGCAATGAGAAGAATGCTTTCATTATCCAGCCCAGTTCAGGTACAGCACCAAGACCACCTGGGGAAGTAGCAAGTGGAAGGACAATGCCTGCTCAGCTATCACAAGGCTCAGAGCCCCCCCAAAGGCACAGGAACACAGTCCACACCTCTATACCAGTAAATTAGTGTTAGTATTTGGACGTGGACACTAACCTGTCATTGTCCAGAGATTGTTAGCACAGCTCCTAGCATGATTTTCGTCCCTCCTAACTGAACCTTTCCCCAAAAACCCCTTGGCCCAGTTCAGGAGTTAGCAGAGGCCAGGATCATCGCTAGGATACAGTCTGTGTGCACCCCCTGCCTTAGATGGTAAGTTCAGCCAAATGACACATCCTATGTTGGGGCTTCATAGCCAGACACCTGGACTGACACTCTTTATTCTCTGGTGTGCATGTAGCTGCTGTGACTGCAGCACTGCTGTGGATTCACGGCTGTAAACTGTTGTGCAGTCCCAAAGGTGGCAATAAATGGGGAACCTGTCCAGTGGGCATTCTAAGGGAGCCCTCCCTCTGCACCACACTGTTCCCTGAGCTGTCAGCAGGTGCTGAACAAATCAGTGGTGCTTGTGGGTGGCTGATACCCCAGGCAGAGCAGCAAAGCGGGTTGCAGGGTGCTGCCCAGTGACACTGGACAACCTGGCAGTGTTTGCACTGCATGCTTCAAACGGCAGCTTTTGAAGGATTGTACTTCCCTTGGCATCAGGGAAGTCCTGGCTGAGGGTAGGGTGAGGGGTACCTTGCTGTGAGGTTCGTGCTTGCCCTGTGGTTTGGAAGAGACTGGGATATCACAACGTCCAGTAGCAATGTAGGCTGGGGGATGAAGGGATTGAGAGCAGCCCTGCCGAGAAGGACTTGGGGGTACTGGTAGATAAAAAGCTGGACATGAGCCAGCAACGTGCGCTCACAGCCCAAGGGGCCAACTGTGTGCTGGGCTGCATCAAAAGAAGCGTGGCCAGCAGGTCGAGGGAGGGATATTTTCTCATGATATGAGAAAGTCAGTCCTTGGAGCACAGATGTCTAGCTGGAGCATCTTGTTAAAACCCCGTTCTCTTGTGCCTCCAAGATGGTTGGGTTTGGGACAGGATCCCAGGCTGACAGGGAACTTTCTGAAACTGTGCTTGTGCCCTGTGCAGCCCATGGCCACTGTGCAGGTCCTTGTGAGCCACCCATGGTATGGCGCAGCATGCAACCTGTTGGCACTACGATTAAGTACTAGCCACTGCAGGTTGCCCATGGACATGGCAGGAAATGCTCAGACTTGTGCAAGTACCCATCTGAAATCGCAGTGCCCATGGCAGCCCACTGTCACCACACATTCCCTCTGCTATCATACAGCCTCCTCTGCACCCTGGTGTCCCTGAGATCCCCTCACTGGACTGTGCTGCTGCTGCAAGCAAGCCACAGCATGGGCACTGAGAGCACTGTGAAGAGGCCAGGCCAGCACACTGTGTCTCAGGAAGGGGGTCCCAGCCCCCATTGGGGCATGGCCCCACTGAGTCCTGAGGAACCTGAGCCACAGCTGCAGGTTTCCTGCCGTGGCCTTGCATCAGGCAGCCAGCCAGCACCATGCTGAGCTCCCCCCACAGCACCGCCTGCACTCTGGCTATCCTAGAGTGCCTAATGCCACCTGGGAAGGAAGCCATGTGCACAGCCTGACTGCAATTCCTCTGTCACCTGGTGCGTGCTGGCACCCAAACAGAGTAACCCCTGACCCCAAACTGAGCTCAGGAGTTGATACTCTGCAGTTCCTGAAATCCAGAGTCAATGGGCAGGTGTACTAAAACCCCAGTTGGGCTCACAGAGGTCTTTGACTGTGGAGAGCTGCTGTGCCCAGGGCTCCCCTGCATGCTCTCAGTCGCAGGGATTGCTACCTGTAAAGGAGCAGGCTTTGCGCACTTCCATAGGAGTGTGTCTGTCTGAAGCTGCCATTCAGAAGAGAACATCTGACAGCTATTGAGCTGCGATGTCCATGCAGGAGGGGCCGACAGGGTGGCACCGTGGCCAAGTCTGGTCCCTGAGCCAGCACCCAGATCTCTGAGCCAGCAGTGACCATGCTCCTATGTGTACCCAGGTCTCTCAGCTGAAGCCTACATGGCTGCCATTATGGCCTGGGAGTGAAAGCAACTCCAAGTGACTCCCAGGCTGCCCCTGGGGCTGCCAGAGCCATGCCTTGTCCCATCTGTCCAGTTCAGAGTCAGGTTATGCAAGAACAGCAACTGCTCAGATCTGCCCAGTGGACTGCCACTGAGCAGACCTGGTGCAGCACCACTGCAGCAGCTCACAGCTGAAACCCTGTGCCAAGAGCACAGCTGGAGCAGACCTCACAGAGCCCTTCTCCTCCCCCTTGCTGTTCCTCCCAGGTCTGCAGCCAGACCCTGCACACAGGGACCATGCTCCCCAGTGTGGGAGGCTGAGACCTGTGAGGTCAGTCATGCAGAGAGGTCCCCTCTCCCTGCTGCCCTGGGTAGTAAAAGCAGGGCTCTACTACACCGTGTGTGGCTGTGACACTGGTCTGCATGGCAAGCTGCTGTGCTGCGCTGCAGTGAGGCCTGATGGGGTCACAGAATCACATCCCGCCCCTTGTGATCCCTGCTGCTTCACATCCCTTCGTCTTGTCTCTGCTCGAGCCATGTGTGCCAGCGGTTCTCAGAACACCCTGGACATGTCCTGACTGCACCTCGGTTGCTGTAGCAATACCAGTTCATCTCAACAAGGAAACATTTCCCTTGAATAAAGAGCCCAGAATACAGGATTTTTCCCTTAAAACATGTCCCTCCTTGAGTCCTGTTTGTTTGTCTGTGAGGCAGTGCCCTGCTTTCTCTCAGGGCAAGGGGCTGCGTGCTGCAACTGGATACACGGTACTGGAGCACCACAGTGAGGGAGGCCAAGGGGCGCTGGCACAGTGCTGCTCTCCTGCCCTGTGCCAGCTGCCAGGCGGTGTTACGCTGGGCCCCTGTTCTTCAGCTCTGCTGTGACAATAGGCCAGTGCGTGGGCACCGGTCCATGACCGTCCTCAGCCATCCCCAGGCTTATCTCCTCTCCAGGGAGGACCAGAAGAGATGTCCATAGGAGCTGTGTGAAAGCTTTGCCTTGGAGAGCATACCAAAGTGCCTGCTGTGGACAAGACCAGAGCAGGGGAATATCGCAGGAGCACCCTCAGCCCCATACTGTGGCACCTTAGGCTCTGCTACTTGTGTCCCAGGCAGGAACAACCCTTCAGAAGGCAGGCTGCTGCTGACTGCTTTCCTTGTATTTTGTCTGGGCCAAGCCAGCTCTGGAATCGAGGCCTGTTCTGGCAGCCAAATGGTGCCAGAGGGGCAAGGGAGCACAGCCAGCATCCGGCCCCTGGGTTGCAGGAGGTGAGGACACAGCTGTTCTCTAAACCAGGCTGCCATGCTGGTAGCGGTAATCTGTTTTCCATTCCTGGACGTATGGCCTGATTTCATCTGTGTGCATTGGAACTCATGTTATCAAAGCTGGTAGCAGAGCTCTTACACAGAAGGTAGGCTAGTCCAAGGCCACATAGCTCTTCTGGATGCCCGATACTGCATCCCTATCGCCTGACCAGTTCCCCTGGTGGTTGAATGTAGTGGCTGAAACAGGTTGCAGAGAGAGTGAGGCTCTGCAGGACTCCCCAGGGCAGGAGTTCAGCCACAGGAGCACAGTTCCTCCTCATTACATTTGAATGCATGCTTGTAGGAATGCTGCCAGTCATTTTAGTATATCTTTTAGGATGCCCTCCACCTTCTTGGGTGGGACAGCAATATCTCGTCATTACGAAAGCCCAGGTGCACAGTGGCTCAGGAGGGTAAGAACAGATGTCTGTCCTAAGACCCCTAGCAGGAGAACTACTGGCAGTTCCTATAGTGTCTTTGTAAGGATTTGACCTGGCCTAGTAGCTGCAGTTAGGTGACTTTGCCTTCACGCTTGATGAGCTTGCGTAGCAGGATTGGGTTCAACATGGAGCAGTTCTTTTTTACACTGGCCATACCTCAGGTGGTGTCTCCATAGTGGGAGGACTGTTGCATGCTTTAATGTAAGCAGAAGCTCTCTGTCCTGAGCAATGTGCAGGATTTATTACCCAGGGTAGCTCACTGAGAGTGATGAGAAGGCTCTCAGTTTGGAGAGGGCTCAGAAGAGCTCAGTGTGTTTGTTGTGTCTATTGGAGAATGGATGGATGAGCAGAAGGATGGACTGAGTGCAAGAGAACGAGAGAGAAGATGAGGGATGGATGTGCTGGTGCATCACTCACCCCCTCTTCACCCACCCCACCCTGCTGTTTCCCTGCTCCCAGGTGCCATCTCAGTTAAGGACTCCAGCAGCCTGGATTTTGAGGCCAGCCCCCGTTTGCGCCTTGTGGTCCAGGCAGAGACAGCAGCTTCCTTTGGCTTTATGGCCATAAACCTTAACCTGCAAGATGTGAATGACAACTTGCCACGCTTCCAGCTGCAGAACTACGTGGCATTCATCTGGGAGTCACAGAGCTATGACTCACCAGTCATCCAGGTATCACTGGGGGCACAAAGAGGGACACCCGGGCCACTGGCCTGCCTCTCTGCCGGGGTGAGGGGGGTAAGGCTCTGCCATGGGCCTGGGGCTGGCACCTACAAATAGGGATAGCCTTGGAAGGCTGTGGTTTGCAGGGCTCCACAACTGCACTGCTGATTCTCTCATGGCTTTTCAGGTCCTGGCAGATGATCTGGATCAGGGAGCGAATGGGCAGGTGATTTATGCCATCAACCAGTCCCTGCCAATGACAGGCTTGTACCACATCGATCCTCAGACTGGCACTATCACTACTGCTGCCATCCTGGACAGGGAGATCTGGTCCCAGACCCGGTGAGTGGAGCCAAACTCATGATATGAGGGGGTCTTAGCTGTGGAGCAGCATGCCCGAGGCTGTGGAGGATACTCTGCTACTTGGTGCCACCCAAAGCTGTCACAGCCCTGTCTGTAAAATGTTTTTGCCAAACAGCAGGAACTTAGGCTTAGTGTCGTCACGGGGAGCAAATGGTATTGAAGGCATGACAGATGGCCATGAGATGAGCCAGTGCTCTGTTCAGCCTGGACTCTGCAAATCTGAGAAGATTGTGAGGGGGACAGTGGACTCTTTTCAGTGGCTACATCCATTCCTTTTCCTGCCTGCTTAATCCAGACCACATACGCCCAGTCCCTTCCCACTCCCATCCATTGCACTCTTCTGCCCCACCACACGTGCTCCAGACACTGTGCAGTGCCCTGAACCCTCTTGCAAGTCCTCCTGCATTCAGCCCAGGTCCTCTGGGCCCCTCACGTGTGCACACAAGTCTAGACATCATCCAGCCAGTCTAGCCACATGTATATAAGGTAATGGCAAACACTACACACAATGAATTTAAGTCTTCCCCTACCCTTTTATGCATGCATGGTTCAGATGCAAGGAACAACTTCTGCCACCTCGCCCAGTCTATGTTGTCTCCGCCATATGCATGCTTCAATGGCGACATGTCTCTCTCCCCTTTTCCCAGACATGGGGAGGCCTAGGGCATTTGTTCCATTCACATATCGCTCACCATTCCACAAAGATGCTCCATGCATTCTCCAACACCCAGATATGCTCCAAATGCTTGTCTCCCTGCACCCCACAGTATGTTCTGCCTGCATCATCTCCCACACGCATTCCAGACTCCTGCCCCTTGCACAGACTGAAAATGCTATGGGTGCATCCACTGCCTCCCCTTGCCAAAGCCTCCAACGATGCATGCATCTTTGGTGCATGTGCCCATGCCAGGGCTGTGCATGAACCCACTGCCCACCACATGCTCCAGACACTTGTGCCCACATTCACTGCCTGCTCGTATGTTCCAGGTGCTGCACACAGACTCAGTGCCCTCCAAACACGCATGTCAGATGTGCATCCGTCTGCTGCCCTGCCCCACCATACTCTTGATGTACACACATCCACTGCCCCACACATGCAGTCCAGATGCTCTGCGCGTATCCATTGCCCCAGACACTCCAGATGCTGTGCACAGTTCCACTGCCACATGTACACACTCCAACCCTGTGCACACGTGCAGTACCCCCCGACATGTTCCAGATGCTGTGCATACGTGCATTGCTCCCTCACACATATGGCCACTTGTCTGTGAACCTTGTGCTGTGCCCTTGTGCTTGCCCACAGTTTGGTGGTAACGGCAATGGACAGAGGGACTCCGCCTCTTGTGGGCTCTGCCACGCTGACCGTTGTGGTGATGGACATCAATGACAATAGCCCCACCATCCCATTTCCCTGGGAGGTGCGGGTCCCAGAGAGTAAGTGCAGCTCAGCCCCACGAGGTAATGCGCCACCGATGGCAAGAGCTGAGGCGCGATGGACACCTGTTGGGTCGGGGAGAAGCCCCCAGAGAGGCCTGTCCGTTCCCTTGCCAAGGGCTGCCTTGTGCTGACCCACTGGCTGAGCTCCCCCCGAGCTCTTCGGCACTGCCCTGTCTGCGACAGCCTGGGGCTGGGGGTTGTACGGCCCCTGTGCTGCAGCTGTATCCCGAGGGAACCAGCTGAAATCCCAACTCCTCCCTGGCCCCTGCCCGCACTGCAGGGGCTCTGGCTGCACACACCTGCCCTGCCTGCTCCCTGTCCTTGGCCTGTGTGCCCTGTGCCTGTGCCAGTCTTGGTCTGCCCTGCCTAGCTCCCAAGACCTTCCCCTTCACCCCTAGCATCTCCCCCTTGTCCCCAGTGCTCAAGCTCTGGACTGAGCTGGTTTCCCACCATGTGAGCCAGGTCTTCTCCAAGGAGATGGGGCTGCTTGCTCATACCTCACCTCTCCACAGACACGCTGCTGGGCACCCAGATAGCCCAGCTGACCGGGAACGATGTGGACTCGGGCCCCGCACTCTCCTACACGCTCATGCTGGATGGTGATGCCATGGGCACGTTCAGTGTGCTGCGGTACGGGGGACGCATTGCCCTGACAGGGCCACTGGACTATGAACAGCGGAGCCACTACACCGTGGCCTTGCGTGCCTCTGACACACGCCATGAGACCGAAGCCAACCTCACCGTCATTGTGGAGGATGTGAATGACAACGCACCAACTTTCAGCCAGGGCTTCTATCAGGTACTGTGCACGCAGGTGTGCCGGGCAGTGTGGGCCATCCTGCACAAGCCCCTCTGCTGCTCCTGCCCGGCTCACCTGGCCTTACAAGGCACAGAGATCCCCTGAGGATGGGTCTGAGCCCGTCCTCGCCTGTCTCTTCCTGGGCTCCCATGCACATCCTGACACCCCTCGCGCTGTCACTGTGCTGTGGACAGGAAGCAGAAACCAGGCTCGTAGCACTGGGATCAGCAGCTGTGGGCCTGCACAGCTGTATGCAGATGGTACCTCCTGGAATAGTGGGGACAGTGGGAAGGCCAGAAGTAGTGGGAGATGGGTCACAACCTGGACAAGTGTTTCTGGCGAGACCGGGCCTGTGGCAGATCACTGGATGAAAGCTGACTTGTGCAATGTTCTGCATGTCTGGAGCAGAGATGCAAGAAGCTGGGAAGCCACAGAAATGCTTCAAGGTTATGACAGCACAGCCCAATGGAACTGTGTGTTTGTGTGTGCTGTTTGGTACACCAGAAAGACAAGAGCTGGTTTGATTTCTGTGAAATACCTTTTGCAGAGAAAATACCGGCTATTAAAGAGTTCTTCAGAATAGCAGAGCAAAGTAGAGAAAAGGACCAGGAACTGGACTCTGAAGCTGGCTGGGAGTCATACTAACAAGGCTAGGTGCTGTGCATATGGGACAGGCCCCCGCGGTGTGCCAGAGGTGGCCCTGGTGCAGAGGTGGGGAAGGCACTGGCCAGTGATGAGCTGGACCACTTTTGCTTTCACTGACCCGGCCAGCTCCAGACCAGCTGGCTGGCTCCAGGCAAGGGGGAACAGGTACCAGCATGGGGGACCCGGCACTGACTGGGGCTTCCTCCCCTTCCAGGTGACACTGCCAGAGCACACGCCTGCAGGCAGCATCATTCTCACTGTGAGCGCAACCGACCCAGACTCGGGGAGCAATGGGGATGTCACCTTTCACCTGGCTGTGCCCAGCCCTGACATCGCCATCGACCCCAGCAATGGTATGTGGGGCTGGCTGCTGTGCGGGCCCGTCTTGTGGAGGTGCAGAGGGAGGTGCTCCTGTGCTGGCCCAGGCTCAGCCCCTCCCCAGGTCGCTGTCTGGAGTGACTGGTGAGGCAGACATGGTGGTGCGGCCATCGAGTGCTCCCACTGCAGCATCCCGGATGTCTGTTCCTCCAGCCAATAACCCTAACACCCTTTCCAGTCCCCTGTTGGCCTCCATTCTGACTCTGGCTTTGTGCCCTCACAGGGACCCTCTTCACCATCCGGCAGGTGGAATTCAACACCAGCCAGCCCACCCTGGACCTGGTGGTGGAGGCCCGTGACTGTGGCTCTCCCAGCCTCTCATCCTGGACCACAGTGCAGCTCCAGGTGCTGGATGTGAATGACCACAGCCCCAGCTTCCAGGTGCCATGCTACAATGCCAGCGTCCCCGAGGACCTGCGTCCAGGAACAACCGTGCTGACACTAGAGGCAGGTGATGCCGACCTCTCCCGGGAGAATGCTGGTTTCGACTACACTATCGTCAGTGGCAATGGTGGCAACGCCTTCCAGGTGGAGAGCCGGGTGGCCTGGACAGGGGGGCATCTCCGCACGCAGGGTGCCTTAGTGCTTGTGGAGCCCTTGGACTTTGAGGCCATCCCAGTCTACAACCTCAGTGTGGCTGCGTCGGACCGGGGCCTGCCACAGCGCAGTGCCACAGTGCCTGTGCTCATCACCGTCCAGGATGTCAACGACAACCCGCCCGTGTTCACTCGAGCTGAGTACCGCACAGCGGTGAGCGAGAGTGCACCCCCCGGTACAGAGCTGCTGCGCGTGGTGGCCCATGATGCTGACTCGGGGCCCCGCGGCCATGTTCACTACACCATCAGCTCAGGTGACCAGCATGGGCTCTTCCAGCTTCACGAGAGCACAGGGGCCCTGTGCCTGGCACGGCCCCTGGACCGGGAGGTGCAGGCGCTGCACGCACTCGTGGTGCAGGCCACAGACATGCCGGGCGGGCACTTTGCACTGGTACCTGTAGCCATCGAGGTGAAGGATGTCAACGATAACAAGCCGTACTTCCCAGTGGAGGTGCTGAGTGCCAGCATGCGGGAGAACCTGCCTCCTGGCACACTGGTCACCACACTGCGTGCCATAGACGCAGACACCGGTGTCTTCGGGGAGCTGCGGTACACAGTGCTCGAGCAGCTGGTGGGGGAGCCAGGCATGGCAGAGGGCCGGGATGCCTTTGCCGTCAACAACAGCTCTGGGGAGCTGCGCTCCCGACTTACCTTTGACTATGAACGAGCCAAAGCCTTCCAGCTCCTAGTCAGGGCCACTGATGCTGGCAATGCCTCTGCCACGGTGACCGTGCGGGTGCTGGTGACAGGGGAGGATGAATATGATCCCATCTTCCTGAGCCCCTCCTTCAACTTCGAGGTCCCTGAAGGTGCTCGCAAAGGGCAGAGCATTGGGCGGGTCCTGGCAACAGATGAGGATGAGGGGGCGGATGGCGTTGTACTGTACTCCCTGGCAAAGCCCTCACCATACTTTGCCATCAACCAAACCACAGGCACCATCTACCTGCGTGTGGACAGCCAGCCCCAGGCTGGGGCCGGGCGTGCCAAGAGGGAGCCACGTGAGATGAGCCTGGAGGTGCAGGCGCGCAGCCCCCTGCCCACCTCCCGCTCAGCCTCTGCGCAGGTCACCATCGATGTCACGCACACCTCCTTTGGCCTGGCTCCGGACCTCAACCTGCTGCTGGTGGCCGTGGCTGCCTCGCTGGGGGTTGTGGTGGTGCTGGCCGCCGTGGCCATTGTGCTGGCACTGGTCCGCTCTCATCACCGCCGGGGCCACGAGAAGCCGGAGGGGGACAGGCCGCTGGGCCGCGTGCAGAGCGGATCCCTGCAAAAGCTCAGCCGCGAGGAGCCGGCGCTTCCCGGGGGCGAGCACATTTACCACCAGGCCCTGCCAGGGTACGGGGGCGAGCCGGCAGGGCCCTACACACGGGGCGGCTCGCTGGACCCTTCGCACTCCAGTGGCCGAGGCTCCGCTGAAGCCGCTGAGGACGATGAGATCCGGATGATCAACGAGTACCCGCGCGTGGCCAGTATCACAGCCTCCATGCAGGAGCACATCTCTGCCCGCGGCCCTGATTCTGGCATCCAGCAAGACGCCGACCAACTCTCCGACATCTCCTGCGAGCCGGCCGCCCTGGAGGGTGCCCAGTGGTTCAAGAGCAAGAAGGGCTCCGGGCTGCTGCTGCCAGGGCCGCCCCCGCAGCTGTACCGCGAGGACGGAGGAGGCAGTGCCTTCCTTGGCGTGCGCTGTGGCCTCAGCGTCTCCTCCCAGCCTCAGGACTATGCCTTCCCAGAGGATGGCAAGCCCTCGGTGGAGGGCTCACTCACCGCCATCGTGGCCAGCGATGAGGAGCTCCGTGGCAGCTACAACTGGGATTACCTGCTGAACTGGTGCCCCCAGTTCCAGCCGCTGGCCAGTGTCTTCACAGAGATTGCCCGCCTCAAGGATGAGAGCTCCCTGCGCAAGCCCTTCCCGACCAAGCCCAAGGCAGAGCCCAAGCCCCGCATCGACCCCCCACCCCTCATCACCTCAGTGGCCCACCCAGGTGCCAAGTCTGTGCCCCCCAAGCCGCCACCGGGCAGGACCTTCCCACACCCATCCTCCCTGCGCCGCTCGCCCATCAGCCACGAGGGCTCCATCTCGTCCTCTGCCATGTCACCCAGCTTCTCCCCCTCGCTGTCCCCACTGGCTGCCCGCTCCCCTGTGGTCTCACCCTTCGGCATCTCACAGGGGCCTTCTGCCTCTGCCATCAGTGCTGAGCACTCGCTGGAGCCCCCCGAGGAGGCCGAGCTCAGGATTTAGACCTGGGCCCACGGACTCCCCCTGCTGCACCCCGCAGCTTTGGGATCAGGAGTGGGGCCAAGCCCAGGGCTGCTCTGCATGGGTGCTAAACTCGCTCTCCCAGCACCTTGCCTGGCCCAGGGCCCCCATGGGCTGTGGGTTCCTGTGTCCTTTGGGGCTGTTGGCTCCTCTTGCTCCCTGTGGTCTGGCAGATTCAGTGCCGGTTCTGATGCCCTATGGACTGCTGCTTCTAGTGCCAGCACCCCAGGGCAATGGTTCCTTGTGCTGCTCCTGGTGTGTCAGATCGGCGCCTGGCAGGATGGTGCTTCATGGTACTCTGTGCTCTGAGAGAGGCTGGGAGCAGGCAGGCGCTCCCTGCCCTGCTGGGCCAGGGAACTGCAGACTGCAGACCCTGCCCTTCCCCGACCACTTGCCAAGCCACGCAGTAGCCTGGGTGCAGCAGGACGCTGAGCCACCCCCGCTGGCCTCTCCGCTGCAGGAGCTCACAGGGCTGGGGAAGAATGCTCCCAGGGCAGGGACGCACTGCTCAGCGGGCACAGACACAGCAGCCTGCCCGTCTGCCCATGCTGCCTGTGGGGATGGGTGAACCTGCTTCCTGATATTGAGGGGAGACCCACCCCAGGTCAGGCTGGGGGGACAAGGCAGTGCCCGCTTACTGCTTGCCTATCCATGGCTGGTGCAGGGAAACGGGGTCCTCTGGAGTCTCTCAAGCCCTTCTGCCTCCCACCACTGCATGTGACCTTTTCAACGGATCTTCTTCCCAGAGCGGCTGGAGACCCCTGTTCCTTGGGGCCTGGGCTGGGAGGCAGGTGCCCTGCTGAGCATGGGAGCTGCATTCCTGGAGAAGCTGCTCCCGCGGCCAGGTACCTTTCTCGGCTGCGGGCTGGCTGGGGCGCCGGGCACAGACGCTGCCCAGGCACCAGGCAGACTGTGCGGCGGGCCTGGTGCCGAGACGGCCTGGCCCCAGGAAAGGCAGCAATGTGGCTGCTCAATGGCACAAGCCAGTAACCTCCTCCCACTCCATCTGTCCCAGGCCTGGTGGCCAGCCTGCAGCTGTGGGGGAGCAGGTGAGAGGTGGTACCCCAAAAAGCCACATGGCTTGAAGCTGGTGTAATGGCAGCCAGCACGTTCTCTTATAGGCACGGGGTTGGACACTGGGCAGCTGGCCTCCCCCAGGGCCCTGCAGTGTGACGTGCTTGCCAGGACAGTCTGGGCCACCAGGGACACCTCCAAAATGGATAGGTGCCAGAACCGCCAGCCCCTGGTCCGCAGCCCTCACTGCAGGGGCTGCTCTGCACCGTTCCTTCATGCTGTGTTGTGAGCATGGGACAGAGCCACACTTCAATGGGGCTGGTCCCCATCCTTGCTCCAGCACCACTCACGCAGCCAGCCTCGCGGCTGGTGTCATGCTCACACCAGGGTCAGCCCCCCGCAGTGCTCACCCCACAGCCCATGGCTGCTCACGGTGGAGCAGGCACCCATCGCGTGGCCCTGTGCCCTGGGAGTGCAGTCCTAGGGACTGCCACTGCGGCCCTGGTCACCGTCGCTGTGACCCACACAGACGTGGGTGCAGAACGAGGGCTGGGAGCGGGACATGTGGAGCACTGCAGCAGCCCCAGATACACAGTCAGCCTGGGCACGAGCATGCTTGTGGTGTCAAGGAGGACACCCAGCCATCTAACAAGGGGATCCGGGGGCATTTTCTTGTCATGTTTTTCCTAGACCCAGTCTGTGGCCTTGGCCCAAAGCATGTCAGCACCATGACTGCAATCCCAGCCCCAAATGTTTTATCACGGCAGCCAAAACCCATCACTTTTGCCCACTCCCTCCCCACTTCCCGCTAAGAACCGTCTGTGACTGCAGCCCCACCTCTGTCACTCTCTCAGCCCTAAACCTCCCCCTTCATGCCACAGGTCCCAGCCCAGCCTGCACCGTGGGTGTCCCCATGCAGCAGGCGCGGTGCTGCGCCCTGGTCCCCACGATGCACATGTGAGTGGGTGCCTGGTGCCAGCAGCTCTGGGAGCTGTCCTGGGCACAGGGCAGCCACACAGCACGGGGATCTGCAGCAGTGATGGTGGCACCGAGGGGGCTGCAGGGCTGTGGCTGCACTGCCTGGGAACCAAAGAGGGCCCAAGGCGGCTCTGGGAAGGGAGGATGGATTCTGCCTCACTCAGCACAGGGACAGCCCTTGGAGGCTCTTGGGGCAGGCACCCCTCGTCCCTTCTCTCCTGGCTGGGCTGTCCTGCTCACAGGCACTGTGGGGAGCACGCTGAGGGTGCTGTGTGCTCCCTGAGCCCTGCACGGGCGGGGGTGGCCAAGCAGCCCTGCTCCCCCATGCATGTTTGGGACAGGGGAACACAGATGGGTCACCCCCTGCACGCCACACAGAAGGGTCAGACACACGGCAGTCCCACTTTGGTCTGGAGGGAGATAGTCATGGGCTGTTGAACCCAGCCAGGAGCCGAGCCTCCAGTTATTTATTTTTACACATTGTACTACGATTCCTGTTTTCTACTTTGTTTGTACCTTTTGTATCGTGTCTCGCTGAGCTGCATGTATTGGGCGCTGCTCATCGGCCTGCACACTGGGCCATTCCAGCACAGCCTGGACCCAAGTGCCAACTTCTCAAAGAAATGCCTTAATAAACCACACTTGTTTGTAGAGAGATGGACATCATCACTGCTGCTCTGGGCTCACGGTGTGCTGGCACCATGGTCCTGCCACAGGGCTGGCAGGCAGGAGACAGACCTGAAGGCACAGTGGGGCTTGGCACAGGGCTTGGCTGCTGGCAACGTGCCGTGGGCCACAGGCACCCAGGTAGGACCTGCACCCTGCACTTGGCTCTGGGCAGCTCCTTCGATGGGAGAGCTGAGACTAGCTGGGGCATGTGGGCTGTGCTGTGGCCAATTCTGGCCCCTGGGGCAGATGCTGCCAGCTCCAGGCAGCCCTGCTGCCTGGCCACAGCTGCCTGCCTGCCAGCCTTAGCAACAGGTCGGGCCAGCACATGAGGTGCAGGTGTTTCAGCCTTTAGCACAGCAGAGGAAATCAAGAGCCTGACCACAGCACTGTGGGCCTGGCCTGGGTGCCCATGACTCCTCCAGTGGTGCATGGTGTGGCTGCGCGTGTCCCAGCGTCACTGCACGCATGGCCCTGGCTTGACTGTTGCCTTGGCCAGGCCACCAGCACCCACGTGCATGACTACATCGTGTAAGTCCCTTCTGTGAGAGGCTGCCAAATCCAGCAGGTGAGGCTGCCACAGTGCCATGGCCCCAGGTCTAACCAGCAGTGAGGCTGAGCGTGCTCTTGGCAGGCACACACACAAACACACGTGTACAAGACACATCTACATGTGTGCTGACCACACAGAATGCCACAGAGAGACACAAACAGCACTAACAGCCTCACCCTGCTCCCCTCACTGGCTGGTGAAGGTCTGCTAGGAGGAATAGACACAATGTGGAGCTCTCCAGTAGCTGGGCGTAGACACACAGTGTGCCCAGTAGGTGCTCCCAGATTCCCAGTCTCCTCAGTTGCTGACACCTGGATGTGCAGGTCCCTGAGGTCACAGCCCCACTCCAGCTGCTACAGACCCCTCCATTACAGATACCAACACATGCAGACACACACACTGTGGACTGCTGCGATACGTGGGCTTACAAAATCAGTCTACCCAGTAGCTTGCCTTTGGATCCCCTCACCCCCTGCCACGCAGCGCACAGGCACAGACATACAGAAACACGTGAGTGGTTCTCGGTTGATCTCCAGACCCTATGGTCTCTCTGGCAGCCTTCTCCCCTGTGGTCCCAACGCAAACGCACATGCACACGTGTGCACACACCCTCTCTCCCACCCCTCCCGCCCAGGCCTTCACTCACTCACTGCCTAGTCTGGATCTCTGTCTGCTAGCGATGGCTCGCTCACGCACCTGCACTCTCCAGTTGCTGGCACCATGGGCACAGTGGCCCTGTCACCTGTGATCTGACTACACACACATCTGACACACACAAGCGCAGAGAACAGAGTCCCCGTGACCCAGGAAAATAGTTAGAAATGGGGTTTTTGAAGAGGACAGGACAGGCTGAGCAGTCGTCGGATGCAGGACATGGCCAGACAAATGTACTGACCATCAATCCATTTACATGTGACCAGCCACTTTTGTCCCTTTTTCACTGTTTTCCCATTTTTTGTTCCTCCCCAAACCACCTTGATCCCCCTCTTTCCTCACCTTTTAGTTCCTCTGCTAAACATCCCATAATAAGTCTTGCACAATCCTAAAATGCGTGCATTTTGCCTCTCATAATGTGTCCCATGCTCCTAGGTAGTGCCCCTTCAGTCTGTGGCACGACTGGGAGAGCAGCTCCCATTTGCTCACTCTGACGGCTGCCACCCTCAGCCATGAGCCAGTGACAGCCTGGGCAGAGCTGGGGAAGCGTGTCCCCTTCTCTGACTGGGTTACTGGGGTTCCTCTGCCTGCCTCTGTTTCTCTGTGCTACCTTGTCACATAACCTAACACCTTCTTTGTACAGACAGCAATGCCAGTGCATGCCAGGCATGCTCGCTGCTCTGTGGCCGAGGCCAAGGGGGTCTCTAGCCAGCAGGAAGGACCTCGATGTCACTGTTCTCCCCTGGCATTGCCTGACCTCGAGTAATCCCAACTGCCCAGAGGAGGGGGCACACTTGCCTCCATCTGCAGGAACAGCACACAAGCATACCCAGCGCGAGCAGAGCTCCACCCGGGACACCTTGGCAGCTTTGCTGGACGCTCAGGCGCCCTCGTCCCCTGCCTGCTGCACACCAGCTAGTCAGACGAGCAGCAGATGCTTGTTAGAGTAATTAGCTCTGTCAGGGCAACATAATCTTTGCTGGCCAGACAGATCCAGGAAATAATCTCTTGCAAATCTCATCCCACTTAAAGTCCTGCCCAAAGCTGTAACCAGCTGGACGGCTGGGTGGGCTGCAGCTCTCTGGCAGCACACACTGCCCAGCACCCCAGGCCCCCAGCCCGTGTGCGTCAAGGCTGAGCGGCAGCAAGTCCCGCCAGGCTGCAGCTGCAGCTGCTGGGTCGGTGCCACGCGGGCTGAGGCGGCTGGCTGGGCCAGGGGCAGCGGGGAACCGGGATCGGGAAGGCGGGCCAGCCTGTATGTGGTGGGACAGGGTGAGGGCTGGGACACAGGAAGGGCTACGCGCCCGGGTGCAGGACAAGGAAGCAGCAAGGGCTGCGTGGCTGGGAGTGCAGTGCAGCAGACCAGGAACAGCCAGAAGTGGCCTGGGTGCAGGGACCGCGCTGTGCCCTACAGCGGCTCGTTCTGGTGCTGTCAGGGCCCCACACGCCGCTCTGCATCTCCCCAGTCTTTGTTTCCTCACAGGCTCCTGGGAATGGGCAGCACCCAGGGCCATCATCAGTTGGGCAGAGCCAAGCTTCGCCACCACCCTTGCACAGAGGATGGGTGGCTCGAGCCCTGAGGGGCAGTGACCTCAGCGTGGGTCAGGAGCCTTCCTGTGGCACAGCGGAAAGCTCTTCCCACCGACAAGACTGAGTGGACAGCGCTTGGCTGGGTGTGAGGGCATGCTGGGCTGTTACCTCTAAACCCCATGTCCCCTAGCCCCAGCCCCTAATGGCTGCTCTGCACCCACCACGCCCGGCCCTTTCCCCTGTGTTCCCTGGCTACTGTCCCATCCCACCCCCCGGCTCCTCTGCTTGCCCCCCCCCACCCCGCAGGGTGCAACCGCACAGCCTGGGGCAGGCAACCAGCTCCAGCTGCTGCAAACCACACCGCACCGCATGCATGGAAACTCGACATGTGCTTCCAATTTCAGGGACCTGAAGTGCACTAGGGCTTCGCACAGACACTCATGCTATGGCAGCACCCACAGAGGAGTGCTGGCATCCTGCGAGGAATGGGGATGGAGCAGCAGGTTTCTAGAAGACACGAGAACTAGCCTCAAGGTGGCAGAGGAATTACCCTGAGGGTGAGCCTGAGGAATGCAGGCTGAGGCCCCAGTGTCGATGAGCAGCTGAGTGGTGTTCTGTGAACAGGAAAGATGCTGGTTAAGCCCCACTGCATCTCCTGGCTGTCTCCCTTCACCCAAAGCGAGCAGGGCCAAGGGTCTGCAGCAGGCACGTGGCATCTCCACCTCTCAGCCGCACACGTGGCACAGCTGGAAAAGCACTGCCTGCGCAGCACGGCTAAAGGCAGGAAGGAGAAGAGCACGACTGCTACAGCCCTGGTCTTTCCTAGGAAAGGACCTTCACCTACCCTGTAACAATCTAAGCGTCAGCCCACTTCTTTAGTGATGCTTCTTGCTGATACTGAGGCAAGAGAGACCCTGTGGGCCTCTCTCTCCCTAGCAGCTGCTGCTCTGGATCGCCACAGCGTGGCTCTGGCGTGGGAGACATGGCAGCCTGGGCCAGGCAGGTGGTTTTCCCATTGTCTGTCTCTACTTGGCTTGGACTCCACTCTGCAGAAGCAGGAAAGCAACTGGGAACTGCTGGAGCCACGTTATGCATCATGTCTGCACATGTGACCAGGGCTGGGACAAGGACTAGTCTAGCTGAGCCAAACTGGTGTGGGGCAGATGGGGTCACAGCACCCTCTGCCTCACCAGCCACCTCTGAAACACCCCCTCCAGCACTGCCTTTGGGCTTGTGGGCAGGGGCACAAGCTCCGTGGTGTCCGAGGAACCATTTCCACAGGTCCTTTGCAAAAACTGCTTGAACCTTCCACAGCCCCGAGATCTGCAAGTATCATAATACCACTTTTATGATCCTAATTAGGAGAGCTCCTACTGTGGGAATGAGTGTCTGAGAGAACAAGCACAGGAAGCCGAGACCTGCAGCTCAGCAGCTGTGGGAGCCAAGCGGCTGTCTGTGACCATGCCAGCTGGACAGCAGGCTGCACTCGGCACTTGGCGCAGCATGGACACGGCTCCTGTCGCATGGCCCAGCACCACCTCGCAGCCCACTCCCATGACCAAGCAAGAACATGTGGTCATAGTCCCCTGAGCCTCTCCCACACCGCTGCCCCCCACGCTCCCGACCGTCCAAGGTTTCCTGCGCCCACAGCTTCCCCACGTCCCTGCATGCAGCCCCAGGCAGCTGTGGTGTGAACGCCACAGGGCCAGGCAATGTCGGCCCTGGACTCACAGGGTGTGCAGACGTGCTCTGCCACCAGCTCTGTGCCTCCTGGCTCTTGCTGGACTCACCAGGGTTGCCCGGCCTCCGTGCGCAGAGCACCGTGTGGGCACTCGCACCTCGGGCTGTGGCCTGCTCGTACAGCTCACTGCCCCAAGCCCTGCGGCAGGCATGAGGAGCAGGCCCCAAGGGGAGCTCAGACCTTCTCGTCGGCAGTCCCTGCAGCCACCCCCGGAGCAAGGCTCCAGCCCCACGGAGCAGGGACCTCCACCCCTGCCCTTTCTGCAGGCCCTGCCGTTCCCGAGCATCCCTCCCTCGCCAGGGCCCCCTTCCCCCATCAAACAGCCCATCCCTGGGGGGTGCTGGGCAGGACCCCCGCCCCTCCCCGGCCCGCTCCGGCACGGGACCCTGCCGCCCCCGCACGGACCCCCGCACGGACCCTCGGCCCAGCGCAGCAGCCGCGGCTCCAGCTCCTGTCGTCGGGCGGGGCCGTCCGGGGCTGCTGTGCCGGGGCTGCTGTGCCCGGGCTGCCGCGGTAACGGCTCCGCGGCGCTCGGGGAGGCGGCGGCGAGAGGGACGGGGAAGACCGGGCCGGGGCAGCACGGACGGGACCGCGCCGGGAGACGGCCGGTGCCGTGCCCGGGCAGCCCCCCCCGGGCCTCCGGCAAGCGGCCCTCCCCGCCGGGCCCGCGACCGGAGCTCGGCCCGGGCCTGGCGGCGCGGCCCCGCTAGCGAGCGGCCGGGAGGATCGGCCGGCACCGCGACCGGCGGGATAGGCCCCTGCCCGCCACGTGAGGCCCTCCCTCCTCACGTGACGGGGAGTCACGCGCCCGCACACGTGATCGCGGTGCTGCGGCGGGAGGCGGCGGGATGGCGCGGGGGTAACGGGACCGGGGGCCGGGGCGGTGCTCCTAGGCCCGGGGGTGACGGGGGCTCGGGCGGGGCTAACGGGGCCGGGGTGATGGGGGCTCGGGGGGTCGGGCGGAGCTAACGGGACCGGGGGTCACCGGGGGTCGGGTGGGGCTCCTCGGCCTGCGGGTGACGGGGGCTCGGGGAGTCAGGGGGGACTGACGGGACCGGGGGCTCGGGGGTCGGGCGGGACTAACGGGGCCGGGGTGATGGGGGCTCGGGGGGTCGGGCGGAGCTAACGGGACCGGGGGTCACCGGGGGTCGGGTGGGGCTCCTCGGCCTGGGGGTGACGGGGGCTCGGGGAGTCAGGGGGGACTGACGGGACCGGGGGCTCGGGGGTCGGGCGGGACTAACGGGGCCGGGGTGATGGGGGCTCGGGGGTCGGGCGGGACTAACGGGACCAGGGGTTACGGGGGATCGGGTGGGGCTCCTCAGCCTGAGTGACGGAGGCTCGGGGGCCACGGGGGCTTGGGGAGACCGGGGGCTCCGGCGGGGACCCGTGAGCCCCCGGGTTTCCCCCGGTGTGGCAGGTGGCCCCGGGGCTGCGCCGGTGCCCGCTCTCCCCTGGCCGCCTGCTGCAGGTGTCGGGGGGTCCCCGCCGTGCTGGCCCTGTGCGCGGCCGCCTGGAGCTGCGCCGCGGGCCTGGCCCTGGAGCAGGACCAGCCGTTCCGGTAGGTGCGGGATCGGTGGGACAGGACAGGGCGCTGGGGCCCGCCTGCCCCTCACAGCCTGCCCACAGCGTGCCCGCCAGCTGGACCCACGCCGGCCACGTGAGCCCCGGCCACGACGTGCAGCTGACCTTCGCCCTCCGGCAGCGAGGCGTGGGGCGCCTTGCCCAGCTCGTCAGTCGCATCTCAGACCCCCGGTCGGCGCAATATGGTAACGGCTGCGTGCCTGAGCCATGCCGGGCCCCGCCGGGCCCTGGAAGCAGCGTGCGCTGACCCTCTCCGTGCCTCGCAGGCCAGTTCCTGTCCCTGGAGCAGGTGCGGGACCTCGTCCAGCCGTCCCCAGCCACGCTCATGGCAGTGCTGAAGTGGCTGCAAGGCCATGGTGTTGAGACCTGCAGGAGCGTTACCACCCTCGATTTCCTGGAGTGCCGCATGCCAGCGAGGTGAGCGCCGGGGGCGGGCTGGGCCCCGCTGTGGTGGCCGTGCCATTCCCACAAAGACAGAAGCAGCCCCAGCCTGCTGCAATCTCCGCTTCCCCAGGGCTCTGCAGTGCAGTCAGGGTGATGGAGGGCTCAGCCGCGTTTCTGCCTGGGCTTGAGGGCTCCACAGCCAAGACCTGGCTGCCTGTGTGCCTGGTCCTGGTGCTGGGGGCACTCACAGCCAGTCAGCTGGAGTGCTGGAAACCAGGCATGCGTATCCGTTAGGTGCTTGGGCCAGCCCCACACCTCCTCGTGCCTTCTGTGGGGCTGCAGAGTCCCCGCTGGAAGACTGGGGATGGAGTTGCAGGGGACCTGGCAGCATCAGAGCTCTGGTTCGGTTTGGTGGTGGGAATTGGTCGGGTATGGAAGGTGCTCTTTGCTTGACGAGGTCAGCTGTGCTGGTGGGAAGTGGAGCTCATCCCTGGTTCGTCCCAACAGCAAGTGAGGTGGAAAAGGTGCGGGAGGCAAGGCAGAGAGCGGGCATGCTGCTAGACAGGCACGCTGTTAGCTGTCCCAGCAGCACGAATCCTCCCGCGGTGGCTGTCCCTGTGTTGCAGCACAGCCGAGCACCTCCTGCCAGGGGCTGAGTTCCACCGCTACGTGAAGGGCCAGCGCAGTGTTGTGCGCTCCCCGCTCCCCTACACTGTCCCCGAGGAGCTGGCTGAGCACGTGGACTTTGGTACGTCTGACACGGGAGCTGAGGCTGCCCAGCGCTCTCGCTGCCTGGGGTCCTGGTGTGAGGTTAAGCACCTAGCAGCCGGGACTGGCCATCTTGGTGTCCTGGAGGACAGTGTGGCAGGCCCTCCAGCCATGGTCCCAGCCACCCCTAGGCCCCCCAAGAAGCTTTGTGCGTAGGATGTAGATGCCGCATCCCTGGAAACATTCAAGGCTGAGTTGGACGGGGCTCTGAGCAGCCTGATCCAGTTGAAGATGTCCCTGCTCATGGCAGTGGGGTTGGACTAGATGGGCTTGAAAGGTCCCGTCCAACCCAAAGCATCCTCTGATTCTGTGATGTGGACAGGCAGCATCCAAAGTAAGTGTTTCTTACTGGTGCTGGGGCCTGGATGCTATGTGCGGAGAGTTCGGGTGCAGTCTCTGTGGACTTGCAGTTGCGTCTGAGGTGGATAAACTCCCTCCCGTGAGTCCCTTTGGTGTGGGCTCCCACGGCCATTCCAAAAGCAGAGCAGAGGGGTGCCAAGCTGCGGCAGTGGCCTGGCAGTGGGGAGACGAGCTGTGCAGCCTGGGAATATCTGTGAGGACTGGCAGGGAAGCCGAAGGAGTACTTGTCCACCGCCTGTGCAGTGCTCGGGGCAGGTGCTGCAGGGGATGGGCTCCTCTGAGCCCTGCTGCAGGCCAGCCCGCTTGGACATGAGGCCTGAGTGAGGATGTGAAGGGGGAGCCAAAGGGCCGTATTACTGTCCTCCTGGAGCTCTGGGCCCTAACGGCTGCTTCCTTTCCTGCTTGCTTGTGCACCAGTGGGTGGCCTGCACCGGTTCCCTGTGGAGAGAAAGGTGGTCAGCAGAGCCTGGGCCAAGAAGGAAACGGAGTCAAGGCAGCAGTATGAAGGGAGAGCGGCTTTCCACCTGGGCGTGACACCTTCCATCATTCGTAAGAGATACAACATGACAGGAGGAGACATCGGGCTGCTGCCAAACAACAGCCAGGCCTGTGCCCAGGTAACTGGTAAAGCCGGTCCAGGTCAGAGGCCATAGGGAATTCCACATGCCAGTGTGGAGGTCCTTCTCCAGCACTTTGCTGCTCTGGTGGTCCCAGGACAGATGGGGGGATTCCTTGGCGGCTGATGGGAGCACCTGGTGGGCTGGCGTTTCACAGACCCATGCTGGGCCAACTTTCTAAGTCAGGAGAAAAAACTTACCTTGTTCTTTCAAGAGAAACTGGGAAAAAAACTTGTCCACTCTTTGTCTCCCCAGTTCTTGGAACAGTATTTCCACCAGGCCGACCTGGCTGAGTTTATGCAGCTCTTTGGGAGCAGCTTTGGCCACCGCTCACAGGTTGACCAAGTGGTTGGGCACCAGGGAAAGGGCAAGGCTGGGCTGGAGGCCAGTCTGGACGTGGAATACATCATGAGCACGGGTGCCAACATCTCTACGTGGGTCTTCAGCAACGCAGGTACTGATTCTCCTCCAGAGTTGCCCTGTGACCACTTCCATGCATCTCACTTGCTGTAGCACCAACACATCTGCCTGCTGTTTAGGGAAACCCTTGCTCTCGGCCTGAAAATGGCTGCACTGAGTCTACCTGGTAGCTGTCAAAGGGGAACGCCTGGAGGGGCGTGCACGAACAGCACGCTGGCTGTGGTACCTCCCCAGAATGCTTTCCCAGCTCCTACGGGCACATACCTTGTGGGCTTCTAATGTTGGAGCTGATGCTGGTTTCTAATAGCTCCTAGGGAAATCATCTTCCATTGATTTGTGTAACTGCTTTTGAACCTGTGTGAACTTTCAGCATCCAGAGTATCCCGTAGCAGGAACTTCCACACTTCAACTGCACAATGTAAAGCTGTCACTCCACTCTGCTGCCTTTCCATGGAGGGCGAGCAGAGCAACTGTGCCTTATTATCTTTTCCTCCTCCTTTGGGGTTGAAGCTGATCTCTCGCCCATGAATCTACCTGTAGAGTGGATAAAGGAGAGTAAAGTAGTTTGAGAAGACAAGGTTGCAAAACAGCCTGCAGAAACATTGCCACGGTGCTGTAGGGCAAAGTGTCATCTGTCCCAGATCAGAAGCTGGCTGAACAGGAGACGGAGTGGCTGTAGGACTTACCAGCGCTGTCTTCATGGTGGTGAAGGCAGGCACAGCGCTGCACTAACTTCCACCTCCTCCGTGCAGTTAGTGACGTGGAAAGGGTGCAGAGGCAGGCAGTTACGTGAGCAGCTGCGAGTGAGAAGGGGTGGCTGGGGCTCTGCTCTCCCCACCTCATGGAGGGGGATGAGGGGCAGGAAGGACCTTGGCAGATGGAGGTGGAATGTGCATCAGCCTGCTCTGGGACCCACTGTTACGGGTAGAGGTGGCAAGGCTTGGCTGAGTCTCAGAAGGGCTCCGTGTCTGCCTGGATGCCAAGGGTGGCTACAGCCCTGCGACGATGCTCAGATGAATGAAGGAGTGTAGACCCCCTGCCCTGGGGTTCAGGGTGACCCTTTCACCAGACCCACTGGCAGAGCTGGAGGCTGGTGCCATCCCTTGTGACAGTCCCCGAGATCAGCCATGCTGCCAGCAAGAGCTCACGGGAGAGCTCCAAACCAGCTGTGCTGTGGATCTGCTCTCTGTAGGCAGGGCAGGAGCTGGAGCACCTTCAGCTCCTGGTGCTGGTGGTGCTGCTGAGGCATGGTGCCCCTCCGTGCTATCCCCCACTTTCCCTCAACCCTGGTGTCCTAGCTGAGGCTGAACCTGCCCCCCTCCCGTGTCTCTGCAGGCAGGCACGAGAGCCAGGAGCCCTTCCTGGCCTGGCTGCTGCTGCTCAGCAACATGTCATCGCTGCCGTGGGTGCACTCCGTCAGCTACGGGGATGACGAGGACAGCCTGTCACTAGCCTACATGGAGCGTGTCAACATGGAGTTCATGAAGGCAGCCGCCCGGGGCCTGACCATCCTCTTTGCCTCAGGTGCATGCTGTTGCTGGCAGGGTGCGGGTGCATCCTAGGGTCCCAGCACGGTGGGGAACCTCCGTGCTGGACACTGAATGGGGATGCTGTGCCTCTGGGTAGCCAGGATCCCCAGCCTGGGAAGTGGAGAAGAGCTGTGCCCCTGGCTTGTTCCTGGGAGCATCTGGTGGGTGGGGGGCAGCTCGGATGCTGCTGGCTCACCCTGTCCATCTCTTGGCAGGTGACGAGGGTGCTGGGTGCAGAAGGGTGCCTGGTGGGAACCATACTTTCCGGCCCAGCTTTCCAGCCTCAAGGTAGATGTGGGAAGATGAACCTGGGTCCTGTGGAGACATGAGGCTCCGCGCAGAGCTGGCTGCCGCAGCTCGCCTGCAGCCAGGGCCAGCTGAAAGCTGCTGCTGGCACTTCGAGCCCTGTCCCATGGACGGCTGCTGCCTCGAGCTGGTTTTGAGTCGCTTTGGGGGACTCTTGAGGGTCAGCCCCACCAGTGTGCCTGGGGATGCTTGCAGACCTCAAAGCTGGGGGCACCTGGGCAGCTCCTCGGGAGGGGGCTGGTGTGTGGGGTGCTGCTGAGGCCCCAGGCCATCGTGTGCCCACCCGCAGTGCCCACCTGTCCCCCCAGTCCCTACGTCACCACCGTGGGTGGAACATCCTTCAAGAACCCCTTCCTGGTGACCGCAGAGGTGACAGACTATATTAGTGGGGGTGGCTTCAGCAACGTCTTCCCCATGCCCGATTATCAGGTGAGGAGGCGTCTGCTGTGCCGGACCGCGGGGCTGCGGCTGGGGCCGGGGGGCTGCGTGGTCCCTGGGGGCGTGATGGCGGTGGTGGTCAGCACCAGCAGCCCCGGGCTGGGCAGCGGGGCAGGGGCAGGCAGGGGCGGGGTGGGCAGGAGGAGGTCCAGCTCCCAGGAACCTTGCTCCTTGCCGTGTGCCATCCGCAGGCTGCTGCTGTCCGGCGTTTCTTGCGCTCGGCCCCGAAGCTGCCTCCCAGTTCCTACTACAACAGCAGTGGCCGTGCCTACCCCGACCTGGCTGCCCTCTCCGACAACTACTGGGTGGTGACGAACCGCATCCCGCTGCCCTGGGTGTCGGGCACCTCGGTGAGCAGGCTGGCCCGGTGCCAGGCCGTGGTGGGCGAGCAGGGCAGCCCGGTGCCGTCCTGCGGTGGGCGAGCAGGGCAGCCCGGTGCCGTCCCGTGGTGGGTGAGCAGGGCAGCCCGGTGCCATCCCATGGTGGGTGAGCAGGGCAGCCCGGTGCCGTCCCGCGGTGGGTGAGCAGGGCAGCCCGGTGGCGGCCCGCGGTCAGCTGCGGGGGCTGGGTCTCCCGTGTCTCTGCAGGCGTCCACGCCCGTGGTGGGGGGCATGGTGGCCCTCATCAACGACCGGCGGCTGCAGCAGGGCCTTGCGCCCCTGGGCTTCCTCAACCCCGCGCTCTACCGGCTGCAGGAGCAGGGGCACGGAGCTGCGCTCTATGACGTGAGCTGGGCTGGGGGCTGGGGCCGGGGCTGCCGTGGGTGGGTGCTGGTGGGGAAGCCCGGGTCTCCTGCTCCCGCGGAGGCCGTGCTTGGGGCAGGGCGGGGCCGAGCCAGCACCGGCCGGGGCTGGCGGGGGTCTCCAGGGCCTTCCCGCGGGAGGTGTGACCCGGGGGGGGGGGGTGGGGTGTCTCCAGGGCCTTCCCGCGGGAGCTGTGCTCCGGGGGAGCGGGGGTCTCCAAGGTGGAGCCGCTGCTGCCGGGGGAGGGGGCGGCCCTGGGCCCGGCGCACGTTTCGGGGTCCCCGCGCTCCCTCCGCGCGGCCATACTGAGGCGTGTCCCCGCAGGTCACGCAGGGCTGTCACCTCTCTTGCCTGGATGGCACCGTGCAGGGACAGGGCTTCTGCGCCGGCCCCGCCTGGGACCCGGTCACCGGCTGGGGGACCCCCAACTTCCCGCGCCTCCTGCGCGCGCTGCTGGCGCCGTGACGCGACGGGGGCGGGGCCGCCGCGCGGCCGCCGGCGCCAATAAAGCCGTGGGCCCCGCACCTCTCGTCTCCGTCTGTGCCGCGCTGTGCCGCTGGGGGGCGCGCTGGGGCGCGGGCGGGGCGGGCGGCGGGGCCAATGGGGCGGCGCGGCCAATGGGGCGGCGCGCCGTGCGCAGGCGCGGCGGAGGCGGTGGCCGGTGTCGCGCGGCGGCGGGCGATGAGCGGCAGCGCCGAGGCCGACCCCGCGCCCGCGGCCCCGGCGGCCCCGGCGCCGCCCGCCCCCGCGCCCGCCCCTGCTGCCGACAACAAGCCCAGCCCGGCCGCCGGCGGTAGCGGCGTTCCCGGGGCGCCCCCAGGCGCAGTGGGCGGCGCGGCGCGGGGAGCCGAGGGCGGCGCGGCTGGCGGGAGGGGTCCCGGTGAGCGGGGAGGGGGGGCGGGGTGGGAAGGCCGCGGCTCGGGGCTGGGGGGGCGGGGCCCGGGAACGCGGGGCCGCGAGTGGGGGGGCTCCGGAGGACGGGACCCCCTCGCCGGGGATTCCCGCGGGGCGCCGGCCCGTGAGCCCGTCCGCCCCCCGAGGCCGGGGGGGTGCGGGGCGCCGGCCTGCGGGGGAGCGCGGTGGCCCCGGGGACGGCTCCCCGGTGAGTGTCCTGTGCCCGCAGCGCCCGTCTCCGCGGCAGTGGCTGCCGCTCCCCCGGAGGGGGCCATGTCCAACGGGGTCTACGTGCCACCCAGCGCGGCCAACGGGGACGTGAAGCCGGTGGTCTCCACGACGCCGCTGGTGGACTTCCTCATGCAGCTGGAGGATTACACACCCACGGTACGCGGGCCGCGCGCAGGTGACGGGCTGCCGCGGGGAAGCGGAGTTCCTCCAGCTTTTCTCTTGCACAGATCCCGGATGCGGTCACGGGCTATTACCTCAACAGAGCGGGATTCGAGGCCTCGGATCCGCGCATGTAAGTGGCAGCAGGTGTGGTGGGGTGTGGCCTCTAGGACTCCATGTGGGGTCTGGTCGCTGGGGGCCCCAAGAGAAGTTCCTCGATCCCGGTGGTGCTCTGTGCTGTCTGTCTGAAACTGTCCCTTCTCTTTCTCCACGGGGTAGCATTCGTTTGATCTCTTTGGCTGCACAGAAGTTTATTTCTGACATTGCCAATGATGCGCTGCAGCACTGCAAGATGAAGGGAACAGCCTCAGGCAGCTCCCGCAATAAGAGCAAGGTGAGAGAAGGGCAGAATGGCTGCTCGCATGAGGAGCAACGTCCTTTCCTGGGGCTGTAGCAAGCTAAACTTGGCGCTGTTGAGTGCAGGGGTGTGGGTTGTAGAAAGCCTTGAACCTGCTGTGCTCCTGAAGGGTCAACACGCTCACTGGTAAGCTCTGGTTCTGCTGCTGGGAAAGGGACGCTGGCAGGAGAGTGAGGTGGGCAGTGGAGTTCGTGGAATGTGCTTTGGTGGCTTCACGGGAACACGTGAGTAGCTGCGCCTCATCAGACCGAGGGCCATCTCGTCCTGCGTCCTCCTCTGATGGCAACCAAAACTCAGACGCTTGGGGAAGAACATAAATGGGGAGCAAGAGTGTAGCCATAGGTTCTGGGAATTCTCCAAGTCATCATCTGTTTGTGGTTCAGGGGCCTCACGAGGGCAACGCAATTCATCTTTGTAGCGTTGTGTAATGCTCAGTGTCTGTCTGTCTGTCTGTCTGTTGAGCAGCTGAGGCACAGAGCAAACAAAACGAGCAGTACGTAAGAGCTGGCTGATTCCCCAAACGCTGCTCCGCAGCTGCTTCTGGGAACTGTGCACGTGTGGGTCACTACAGCTTATAGGGGAAAAATCGTAAACCCGCAAGGGCTTTTGAGGCTTGCCTGGCAGCTTGGATTGTCCTCGCTGTGACTGACGCTCCGCCTTGTCCTTGCAGGATAAGAAGTACACGCTGACCATGGAAGACCTGACACCAGCACTTGCAGAATACGGCATCAATGTGAAAAAGCCACATTACTTCACATGAGACTGAGGGATTGCCGCTGGGAACTTTTTTAGGGTCGCTTCTGTGCCATTAAACAGCTGGGTATTTTTTTCTGTGGAAAGGCATCTTGTCTCCTGCCCATGCACTGCCGCCCTGCCTGCGAGGGAGACGGCCCACAGGCAGCCCTGCTCGAGCCTCTGGTCTTGCTACGCCGGCGGAAGCTGGTCCTGTGCCGCGGGAGGGGCGGTTGTAGGGCTCAGAGCTGGTGGGTTGGAGCTGCGTCTCCTGCCATCACTGGAGGGCTCAGCCCTGCCCCAGGAAGCTGAAGGGAAGCGTGTATCGTGGGAGCAGGACTGCCCAACCCTCCATTTCTTCCTCTCAGGCATACCTGTTACCGCTTGGGAGGAGCGCCCGGGGTCTGCGGACAGCCCTGCGGGCAGCCTGGGCCCTTCTCTCGGGAGAGGAGGGTGCTGTAGGCCGGCCCGCTGCCCTGCGCCAGTCGCGGCTGGAGGGGTGCCACGGGCGCAGATCCACAGCCCAGGACTGTGGCCCGTTGGGCAGCCCCCGCATCAGCCTGTCCCCGTTCCGGGGGCAAGGCCCTGTGCACGTACACCCCCCTCCACCAGCAGCCAGTTTTTGTAACAAATGTTTATTTCAGATGCTGGCGGCTTTTCCGTACGGCCTGGTCGGAAACAATAAAGAGTGAAGCGCGAAGCTGGGGTGGTGCTGGGCGCAACGGGCGGCTTCGCCCCACAGTCCGTAGCAGGGAGGAGCACCAGGCCTGGGCAGCGCCTGTCGCGAGGCTGGGGCCTGGGCGAGCTGCTCCAGGCCTGGGGCCGAGGAGGACAGGGTGGCTCCGCAGCCCCGTCCCAGCCTCCCCGGCAGCGGAGCCCAGCCGTGCTCAGTCATGGGCCAGGCCTCCTGTTCAGTCTCTGCCCGGAGCTGCCGGGGAGGATGGCAATGCTGCCAGCGACGTGGTGCCACCGTGCCTGGAGCTTGCGGAGCAGCTCCAGAGCAGGCAGCGGCGTCTGTACCGTGTGTCCGTGGCTGGCTCAGGGCGAGGGGGCCTCCCCTGCTCCCCTTCGGCTCGAGGGTTACAGAAGGCACTTGGGGGTGGCGGGGAGGGAAGCGTGGCAGCGCCAGCTGGCCAGGAGGCACCCCCCCCCCCCCTACTTCTCCTGCATCTTCTCCAGGATGGGCACGATCATGTCAAACTTGGGGCGCTTGGCTGGGTCCTCGTTCATGCAGATCTTCATCAGCTTGCAGATGTGTGGGGAGATGCCGGGCGGGATGGTTGGACGTAGCCCCTCCAGAGCCACCTGGGAGCGCAGGAGAGCAGCGCCCGGTCACAAATCTGGACCCGGCCCTGCACAGCCCGTGCATCGGGGCAGAGGGCTGGTGGGCTCCCTCGGCGGGCTCGGCCTCCCCTCCCTGCCCGGCCCTGGCTGGCTGGGCCTGGGCCGGTGCGTGGCACCCAGCCCTTGCCTCACCTTCATGCCTATCTCCATGTTGGACAGGTCTGCGAACGGCACCTCCCGGGTCACCAGCTCCCACAGCAGCACGGCGAAGCTCCACATGTCAGCCGAGCGCCTGTTGATTTCCTCTGGCTTCTTCTGCAAGGCTGCAGGGAACCCGGCACAAGGGTCTGAGAGGGGCTGAGGGCGAGGAAGGGGCCAAGGCACAGGAGGGGCCGGGCCACTGGGCGCTTACCTTCTGGTGCCACCCAGGCTGGTGCGTACATCCTCCCCGGGCACTGGAAGGAGAACTTCACGTCAGCCATGCTGATCCGCGCTGTCATGTCCTCGTCGATCTGGGGAGAGAGGGAAGTCGGAGGGGAGCCTGCCCTGCCCCGTGTGTGGGAGGAAGGGCTGGGCCGCGTGACGCTGACGCTCACCATGACGCTGCGGCTGTTGAGGTGGTGGCGTGGAATGAGGGGCTCCAGCGTGTGCAGGAAGGCCATGCCCCGGGCGATGTCAAAGGCGAATTTCACTGCCTGCATCTGGTCCACCACAAAGTCTGCAGGGAGGGGGGCAGCGTGAGGGCTACGTGTGGGGGTGTGCGTGGGACAGAGGTGCTGGTGGCAGACACGTGTTGCGCACGGGCTGTGGGGAAGGGGCGTGGACTGGAGACCGAGCTTACCCCGGGCCCACCCTGCCACCCCCTGCCCACAGAGAAGCAGCTTCTCGAGGAGGGGGAGACTAGCCTCTGCCTCTGTCACCCCCACCAGCACTCACTTGTCCCCTCGTGTAAGACGTTGTAGAGGGAGCCATAGGGCATCCAGTGGCTGATGACGATGGGGTGGGGGGCCGGCGGGGACTGGCAGGCGCCCAGCACCGGTAGCACGTTGGGGTGAGAAAAGATCCTGCAAGAGAAGTGACAGGCCTGAGAACAGTGGGTGCTGCCCACAGCCCTCACCACCCCCCGCCCTCTGCACCGCTGCCGGTGTGCCGTCCTCCTGGGGCCTCCTCCCGTCCTCTGGAGCACGAACCACCCGGCCCTGCAGACCCGGCGGGCTCCTGCAGGTCTCATCCCCCTCTGGAGAGGACGCCTGCCCTCGAGAGCCACAGCTGCCTTGGGGAAGGATGTTGCGCTTACCGCAGCTTTGGGTATTCCTCGTTGAAGTCTCGGCTCTTCCGAGTTGTCCAGTCCCGGATTTTCAGCATTTTGATGACAATGTCGTTGCCTTGCCAGCGCCCTTTCCACAACTGCAGGGAGACAGGTGGAGATGAGCACTGTGAGGGGACACACGGTCCCCGAGCCCCTCTCAGCCCCTCGCGTGGGGTGGTGGGGCTCACGGAGCCCGCCGGACCAACAGCAACATGGAGTGACTACAACAAGGCGCAAGAGAAAACCCCGGCCCTTCAGCCCTGGGCAGGGGCCGTCCCTCTGCGTGGGCTAGCCCCATGCCTGGACGGGGAAGCCCACCAAGCCGTTGTGCCCCAGTTCTGCACTCCGCAGCCAGCCAGGGGCTGGAGAGAGCAGCGGTCTGCGTGGGCGCAGCCACCCTGTCCCGGGGGGCAACTGGCCTGCGTACCTCTCCTGACTGGTTCTCATTGAGTTTTTGGCTCAAGCTCAGCTGTTTGAAGTCTATTCCAGCAAGTTTGTTGAGAGTCCCGTTTCCTGCAAGACAAGGAGCAGACGCAGCCTGTGGGAGCATGGACCTTCGTCCCGACGTCCGCCGGGGACTGCGGAGGGAGGCGGTACCGGTGGGACACCTCACTCCCGTGAGGAGCCACCTTCAGTGAGGGGGTTTCCACCTCCAGAAGGAGCCATGTGCAGTGCAGCCTGCCGCCCCTTCCCCAGAGGCCTGCCCCACCGTGGAGAGCTGTGCTCCCCCTGCAACAGCATCCCCTTAGCAAAGGCTCTGTCCTTACTGGGACGTGTGCGCGTCGTGCCCTTCCAGAAGGTGTCCTTGTAGGGGATCTTGGTGAGGCTCTGGCCCAGCTTCTCGGCACGCTCTGGAGGGACAAGCAGTTTGGCAGCACAAGCAGAGAGCTGGCTGACGCCGAGCGCTGGGGCTGCAGCAGGAGCCAGGGGCAGGCGGTGGGGCTGGGATGAGAACCTCCTACCTTTCAAGACCTCTCGCAGTGGTGTCTTGGCTTTGTCAATGGGCGTCTCACCATATTTGTTAGCAATGCTGACCAAGGCCCCATTGCCCACCAGGTCCTGAGGGAGGAGAATGCAAGCATCTGCACAGGTTGCTGTGCTCTTTTCAGCCTCCTCTCCCTCCTGGTGCCCCCCCAGCCACCTCCCTGGCCTTGGGCTCCCACCTGTGTCCAAGTGCTTTAGCTCACCTCCGCCACCTGGTCATGTCCCCAGAAGCAGGCATAGTGCAGAGGCGTGTTCCCATGCTCGTTCACGGCGTTGATGTCTGCTTTGAACTGGATCAGCTGGGGGCAGGAGGACAATCCCAGTAAATCCAGAGCAGGTCCCCTTCCACCCAGCGCCATGCCCTAGGAGAGGGCAGGAGCACCGACAGCAGCACATCTGCTGCCTCGCTGCTGGCCAGCTCTGCTGCGGGGAGGGGGTGAGGCGGGACACAGGTCTGTTGTGGGATGCATTAGGAGGAGTGTGGGCAGCAAGTCGAGGGAGGTTCTCCTCCCCCTCTGCACTGCCCTGGTGAGGCCCCATCTGCAGTGCTGTGTCCAGTGCTGGGCTCCCCAGTTCAAGAAAGATGAGGAGCAGTTGGAGAGAGTCCAGCGGAGGGCTGTGAGAATAAGGAGGGGACTGGAGCATCTCTGCTACGAGGAGAGGCTGAGGGAGCTGGGCTTGTTCAGCCTGGAGAAGAGAAGACTGAGGGGGGACCTTAGAAATGCCTACAAATATCTGTAGGGTGGGGGTCAGGAGGACGGGGCCAGACTCTTTTCAGTGGTGCCCAGTGACAGGACAAGGGGCAATGGGCACAAACTGAAGCAGAGGAAGCTCCAGCTGAACCCGAGGAAGAACTTCTTCACTCTGAGGGTGACGGAGCCCTGGCCCAGGCTGCCCAGGGAGGTTTTGGAGTCTCCTTCTCTGGAGACATTCCAGCCCCGCCTGGACGTGGTCCTGTGCAGCCTGCTGTAGGTGACCCTGCTTTGGCAGGGGGTTGGACTGGGTGACCCACAGAGGTCCTTTCCAACCCCGACCATTCTGTGATTCTGTGGGGAGGGCGGAGGCGCTCAGAGGGAGCAAGGTGGGGATGTGGCAAGTTCACGGCAAGGAAGCTGGCAGGTGACTGGGGACCGAGTCCTGGGTGGACAGGGCAGAGGGCTGCAGAGTCCCGCTCGGTTTGGCACGAGCTGGGTGCCCGGAGGCGGTGGGGAAGGGGCAGGGGGCTGGCTGCAGGAGGCAGATACCTTCTGCACGATGTCGCGGTGGCCGTGGCTGGCAGCCAGGTGCAGTGGGGTATCGTCACCGCGGTTCATGACGTTGATGCGTGCCCCCCGCATGATGAGCATGTCAACCACGTTGGAGCGGCCCTCGCGGCAGGCCCAGTGCAAGGGGCTGAAGCCATGGTCATCCCTGTGGAGACGGCAGGGACAGCTCTGCTGAGTAGCTCAGGCTGCCCCTGCATCCTCCCCGGCCTGGGCAGTGAGAGAAGGGCCCGGCCGCAGCACCGCAGCCAGGCGGGCATCGCCTGCGCGCCCGCACACGGGCCCCGGGGGGAAGGGGACAGGCTGCGTGGCTCTCCCACTCTCTCCCATCCCCGCCAGGGCCCCGGAGGCCTTGGCCAAATCCCATTTTCTCCAGGGCTGAACCACAGAGAGGAGCCGGATCCCCTCGCCCGTCCCCCTCGCAGTGCCCGGCCAAGTAAGGGAGGAGGACATCGGCCAGGCCTTAAAAGGAGATCGAGGCCCGGCAGGCGGGGGCCACTGCATGGCAGCCCCCCTCCGTCTCCCCATCTGCCACCCGGCCCCCGCACCGGTCCCGCAGGCGGGGATGGCACCGGGGGCCGCAATGCCCCAGCACGCGCCAGACGGCCCCCAGCCAGCAGGGCCGGGACAGCTCTGTGCGACCGGGACGCCCGGGAAGGGCCGCATGACAGCGAGTGCCACCAGGACGCTGCCATGGCCCGGCCGGGAGCACGGCGCGTGGGCAGAGGGGCGGCAGACCTCTGCCCTCGCCCTGCGCCCGGCCCGAGCGCAGCTCCGCAACGGCGGGCGGGCAGCACCCCGGGCCTCGGGGTCCCGCAGGAGCCCGGAGCTGGGCAGACCCGGGGCAGGGCGCAGGTCAGCCCTGCACAGCCCCCAGCCCTCTGTCGGACCTCGGCCCTGCGGCCACCATCGGCCGCAGTGCTCCCGGCAGAGGGGCCAGGGCAGCGGCCCCCCGGACACGCCAGCCAGCCCGGGGAGGGGGGACCCCCGCAGCATCCCGGGGAAGGGGGGACCCCCGCAGCCACGCCGGGGAAGGGGGGGAGCCCCCCCAGCCCGGGCCGTCCCGCAGCCGGAGGACGCGCGGCCGTCGTGCCTCAGCGATGCGGTAATTTCCTCCCGGCGGGGAGGAGCCGAATCCCCCCCCCCCCCGCATCCCCCGACGGGGAGCGGAAACGTGCCCGGCCCCGGCCCAGCGCCCGCGGCCCCCACGGTCCGGGGACAGCCCCTCCCCAGCCCCGACCCACCCCCCCCAATCGATCCGGTGTCAGCCCCCCCAATCCGGGGGAGCCCCCCGATCCAGCCCCCCCGATCAATCTGGGGGCAGCCGCCCAAACCAGCACCCCCGATCCGGGGACAGCCCCTCCCCGGCCCCGACGCCCGATCCGGGGGCATTCCCCCGACCCAACCCCCCTGATCAATCCGGGGGCAGCCCCCTGATCCAGCCCCGACCCCCCGATCCAGGGACAGCCCCTGACCCAGCCCCCCTCCGATCCGGAATCAGCCCTCCCCAATCTGGGGGCACTCCCCCGACCCAGCCCCCCCCCCGACCCGGGGTCAGCCCCCCCCCAGTCTGGGGGTAGCCCCCCGACCCAGCCCCCCCGACCCGGGGGCAGCCCCCCCCTGACCCGGGGGCAGCCCCCCGACCCCGCCACCCCCCGCTCACCCCTGGTTGAGGTCGTTCTCGGTGTTGTCCAGCCACAGGCGCACGGCCACCGCGTTGCCCTCCCGGCACTGCGTGAAGATGTCGTCCATGGCGGCTCTTGCTGCGGAGGGGCTGTGTCAGGACTCGGGCCCCACCGCGGTCAGGGGTCTCGGCCCCCCACTCCCACCCACCACCCCGCGACCCGGCCCTGGCTGCCCGCAGACCCCTGCTCCTGGCAGCCCCCCAGCTGCAGCTGTCCCCGGGCAGCGGGGACAGGGCCCCGCGTCCCCCGCCTCGGCGACCCTGCAGGAGCCCTGGGGGCTGCGGACGGGGGGCACGGAGCCGGGTGTGCAGCAGAAGGGGAACCTCACAGCCGGCTCCAGCGCCACGGGCGCCCGCCGCAGCGCGCAGGAAGCAGACCCGGCGCCCGTGGTCTTATCTAAAGGCCCAGCCAGACCCGGCACCCGCCTCGCCCGGGACATCGCCCGGGAGGATGTGGGGAGCGGAGCCGGAGGAGGGCCAGCTGCACCCCACAGCTCCACAGAGCCCCCCACCCCCAGCGCCCACCCACGCTCGGCCGAGCTTGGCACAGCATCACGCGCCCGAGACTGGGACCTCAGAGGTCCAGGAGCTCCCCCTCTCCCCACTCCGACCCGCAGACACCGCAGCCCCAAACCCGGCGAAGGGCGCGCGTCCCGTTCCGTTTCCAAGCCCTCGGCAGCAGCGGCCTCGCTGACGACAGGGCTGCGCCGCCCTGAGCTCCCCCGCCACGCGGGGACGCGCCTGGGGGTCCGTGGCACCACGCAGGGACGCGGGGCTGCCCTCGGAGAGAGCCACGGCGCAGGGACAGACCCAGCACGATGCTCCCGACACGCACCCGTGAGGGGCAGCGGGCCCCCACCCGCGCCGCACCGCAGGACAGACCCCCGCACGCACCCTGCGCCGGCAGCCAGCCCCCAGGGACGGCCGCTGCGCCAGCGTCGCGGGGGTGGGGGACGCAGCAGACCAGCCCCGGGGACCCCCGAGGTGCCTCACGGGCACCAGGGTGGGCTCCGGCACCTCCGGAGCAGCGCCGGCCCCACTCCCGGTTCGCGGGCTGCGGAGCACGGGGCAGCTGCGCCCACAGGGTGCCAGGGGCCACCGCCGCGCCCCAGCCTGGCGTCCTGAGGGTCCGGCCAGCCCCGGGTCCTGGGCTGACGGCGCTGCCCCCCGACCGCATTGCTCACCCACCCGCCTGGGCCGGGACCAAGGCAGGGGCACCCCAGCCACACCCCACCCCCGCAGCCCTCGGGGACTCGCACCCCGCTGTCACCGCCGCCTCTCCTCCGCCAGCCGCGTCCCCTGCTCGGCCCGGGCTGCCGCGCTCCTGTCACCGCGCCGGACGGGCCTCCCCCGGCCCCTCGCCCTGCCTGAAACGAGGGGCCCTCTCCTCCCCCACTGCCAAGGGCGATGTCTGCCCCGCTGAGCTCCCGCGGACCCTTCCCCACCACCCAGGCCATGGCCCCACGGCGGGGAGACCCACGGCGGGGAGACCAAGGCCGCCCTGTGCCCCCTCGCCCCCGACGCCAGACACTTCCCCAAGCCCAGCTGCGAGGGCTCCGCTCCTCCCCGCAGCCCCCAGCCCCTTCCAGCCTCCCCCGCCCCGCGGACCCCAGGGCTCGGCCCAGCCGCGGTCCCCAGCCCGGCCCGGCCCGGCCCCTCCCGGCGGCACCGGAGCCCCGGGGCAGCCCCGCGGGTCCCTGCCCGTCTCCAGCGGTCCCCGCCGCTGCCCACCCGGCCCGGCTGCCGCCAACCTCCCTCTGCCCGCGCCGCGCCGCCCCGCCCCGCGCCCCGGACCCCGCTTTTGTTTCCTGCCCGGGACCGGCCCTGGCCCTGTCCGCGCCAACCCGCGGCCCCGGCCCCGCTTCCTCCCGGGCCCGGCCCGACCTCCACCTGCCCCCGGCGCCGCCCCGGCCCTGCCCAGCGCGGCCCGCCCCGGCCCGGCCCGGCCCGGCCGCCCTTACCGGCTCCAGCGGCGGCGCAGGGCGGCGGCTCGGCGGGCGCGGGGCAGTGCGTGGGCTCCGCCCCGGGCCGCCGCCCGCCAGCGCCTCCTGCCGGCCGCCCGCCACGCCGCACCGGCCTGGGGCTCCGGGCTCCGGGCTCCGGGCAGCGCCGGCGACGCCAGGAGCGGGGAAGGGGGGCACACGGCCCGGGCTGGGGGCGGGGAGCACCGGCCGGGGGGAGCCGGGCAGGGCGGGGGGAGCCGGGCAGGGGGCGGGGGGAGCCGCACGGGGGGGAGGGAGCCGGGCAGGGGGAGGGGGGAACCGGACGGGGGCGGGACGAGGCGGGCAGGGGCGGGGCGCCCTCGGCACCGCCCAGCGCAGCCCGGCTGCTCGACCTCCCCGCCGCGTGGGGGCGGTGTTTCCGCGGGCGCTGCCGGGGTTGCTCTGGGCCGTCCCGCGGAGAGCCCGGGGGGGCCCACGTGGGTGCCGGCGGCGGGGCCGGCCCCGGTCGCAGACCCCGGCGCCGTTCCCGTTCGGCCCCGCGGCCGCCGGGCCATGTTCGCGGAGGAGGAGTGGAACGACGGGGCGCAGGGCCCTCCCCGGGCTCGGCCGGGGCCCCGCGGCGCCCCCGAGGGCCCGGGCCCGCCGGTAAGGGGAGCGCGGGCACGGGGCCGCGGCGGGCCGGGCCGGTCCCCCGGCGCGGGAGAGGTGACCGGCCCCCCGCCCTCCGCAGGCCCCCGCAGCGGCGGGGAAGCGGCGGCGGCGGCGGGCGGCGGGGGACTGCGCGGCAGAGCCCGGCGGGCCGGCGCGGAAGCGGCCCCGGGAGCGGCGGCGGGCGGAGGGGCAGCGCCCGGGCGGAGGTGCCTCCGCCCGCCCCGCCCGGCCGGGCCCGGGGGAGCGGCAGGGGGCTGCGGCCGGGGAAGCGGCGGCACCGGGCGGGGGGCGGTCGGCGGCCCTGCGCGCGCGCATGGAGGAGCGGCTGCTGGGCGCCCGGTTCCGGTACCTCAACGAGCAGCTCTACACGTGCAGCAGCCGCGACGCGGCCCGGCTCTTCCGCGCCGACCCCGACGCCCTCCGGGTCTACCACCGCGGCTTCGCGCGGCAGGTGGGCCGCTGGCCCGAGCACCCGGTGCGCCGCATCGTCCGGTACCTGCGGCGCCGGTGAGCGGGGGACCAAGGGAGGGGCCGGGGGGGGCGGCCCGCCGAGCCCCGCTGAGCCCCCGCCCGCAGGCCGGCCTCGCTGGTGGTGGCGGATTTCGGGTGCGGGGACTGCGAGCTGGCGAGGAGCGTGAGGAACAAGGTGCACTGCTTCGACCTGGCGCCGCTCAGCCCGCGGGTCACCGTCTGCGACATGGCCGAGGTGGGGCGGAGCGGAGACAGCGGCTCTGCCGGGGAGGGGGGGCGGGGGGGGCTGGCAGCTCTGCTGGGGGGACGGGGTGAGGGGCGGCAGCTCTGAGCGAGGGGACAGCGGCTCTGCTGGGGAGGAGGACGGGGGACAGGGGGGATGGCAGCTCTGCAGGGGGGACAGGGGGGCTGGCTGCTCTGTTGGGGGGACGGGGTGAGGGGCGGCAGCTCTGCGGGGGGGACAGCAGTTCTGCCGGGGAGGAGGATGGGGGGATAGGGGGGATGGGATGAGGGGTGGCAGCTCTGAGCGAGGGGACAGCAGTTCTGCCAGGGTGGAGGGCGGGGGACAGGGGGGCTGGCAGCTCTGCAGGGGGGGACGTGGTGAGGGGCGGCAGCTCTGCCAGGGGGACAGCGGCGCGTTGGCGATGTGCACACCGCACCCCTGGAGTGTCGGGGGTGGGGGGGCTTGATGCTGCCTGGCAGGTTGCAGGGGCACGGGTCAGGTGGCGGCTGTGGGGGACAGGAGAGAGTGGTCAGGGGGCCTGGGGAAGGGTGAGGGTCCAGTGCGTGAGAGGGAGCACGGGTCTGTTCGGAGAACCGGAGCCCGGGGAGCACCAAAGCACGGCCGGGCTGCCGGGCCCTGTCGCCATCCTCCTCCTCCTCCCTCTGGGGCGGGCGTCCCGGTCCGTGTCTGCAGGTGCCTTTGCCGGCTGAGTCGGTGGACATCGCGGTGTTCTGCCTGGCGCTGATGGGTACCAACCTGCAGGAGATCCTGGAGGAGGCCAACCGCGTGCTGAAGCAGGGGTAGGCCAGGATGCTGGTGCCGGAGGGCAGGCAGCGTCGGGGCGAGGCATCGGGCAGGCGGTGGGGAGCAGGGGCGCCGGGCTGTGCCCTGCGAGTGGCCTGCGCTGCCGTCGCTCACGGCGGGGTGTTCTGCAGGGGGACGCTGCTGGTGGCCGAGGTGGCCAGCCGCTTCGAGGACATCCGAGCCTTCCTGAACGCCATGGCTCAACTGGGCTTCAGGAGCGTCTCCAAGGTGTGTCCTCCAGGGTGCCCTGTGCCGGGCGCGGGGTGTGCTGGGGACTGGGGAGCCCTGAGGAGGATCCCGTGGTCGCTGGCAGCCCGAGACTGCCCTTCCCGCTCCGCAGGGACAGCTCGGCCCAGTGGCGGCGGGGAGCGGGACTGGGAGGGGTGGTGGCATGGGGGGATTAGGGGGACCTGGGTGCCGCAGGGGTTGTGGTGCTGGGCTCCAGGGGGAGGTTTGAGGGGCCTGTGGTGTGGGGGTCTGGAATGGGGTCTAAGAGACCTGGGGCCTTCAGGGATTGTGGAGTGGGGGTCAGGAGGACCTGGGGCATGCTGGGTGTCATGGTGTGGGGGACTCGGGGCACACAGGGGACATGAGGCTGGGGTTCAGGATGGGATATGGGGACTCGGGGCACACAGGGGATGTGGGGTTGGGGTCTGGGACGTGGGGCTGGGGACTTGGGGCACACGGGGTACGTGCGGCTGGGGTATGGGGGACTCAGGGCACACAGGGGACGTGGAGCTGGGGTCTTGGAGCACACAGGGGACATGGGGTTGGAGTCTAGGATGGGGCGTGTGGTCTCAGGCACACGGGGAGGTGGGGCTGGGTCTGGCATGGGGTGATGGGGTCTCAGGGCACGCAGGGGACGTGGAGGTGGGGACTTGGGGCACATAGGGGACATGGGGCTGCGGTATGGGGGACTCGGGGCACACAGGGGACGTGTTGCTGGGGATGCGGGGCACACAGGGGAGGTAGGGCTGGGGTCCGGGCTGGGGTGTGGGGTCTCGGGGCACACAGGGGAGGTGGGGCTGGGGACTCGGGGCACACGGGGGAGGTGGGGCTGGGGTCCAGGCTGGGGTGTGGGGTCTCGGGGCACACAGGGGTGGTGGGGCCAGGGTCTGGGATGGGGTGTGGGGTCTCGGGGCACACAGGGGATGTGTTGCTGGGGTCTTGGAGCACATGGGGGATGTGGGGCTGGGGTCCGGGCTGGGGTGTGGGGTCTCGGGGCACACAGGGGAGGTGAGGCTGGGTCTAGGACGGGGTAGGGGGCACACGGGGACGCGGTGCCGGGGGGCGGCGGTGGGGTCGGGGTCCCGGGGGTGCGGGCGCTGAGCCGCGCTGCCCCAGGACCTCTCCAGCGCCTTCTTCTTCCTGCTGGAGTTCGCCAAGACCGGGCCCCCCCACCGCCGCCCCGCGCCCGGCCTGCGCCTGCGGCCCTGCCTCTACAAGCGCCGCTGAGGGCGGGGACGGGGCGGGGGCGGGGCGGCGGGCTGGCCCCGCCCCGCGCGGGCGCACTTTCCAATAAAGCCGCTGCTTCCGCGCGGATCCGGCGCTTTGGGGGCGTGGAGGGGC